>NW_027417485.1:0-100584 GCF_009905375.1 Apium graveolens | reverse complement strand
GTATTGCTTATCTCAAAAAGACCATGGATGAGGCTGTAAGGAGAAATAGAGCTATTATCATTAGAGAGGGAAAGAGCATATGTGTGATGCAAGGACATCCCAAATTCTCAATAGCCAAGAAGGAAGAAGACAAGCAATTAAAGGCTGACAAAAGAGCACAAGCAAAGCTTGAACAACAGCTAAAGTCAAGTCTAGTTGAAAAAGAAAAAGGGATTGAAGTCAGGGGTGAAGACAAGACTACAAACCTAGATGAGGTTTTAGGGAGTATATTTGGTGAGAGTGTGGAAGAAAGAGAGGAATGGCAGAAGGGAAACAGAAGAAAGGCCAAGGCACATAAAAGGAGTGGAGATAACACTGAAGTAACCAAATCTATATCTAAACCACTACCTTCCATACCTGAACCCCTTGTTGCTGATCCCACAATAAACATCCATGGTGAACCAATCATTCCAAAAGAGGAACCTATTGATTGGGACACTATCAAATTGCCTACCTTTCTAACCACTCTTCCACTACCAAAGAAACAGAAAAGAAAACCAAAATCTACACCTCCCATAACCTCTAAGAAATTCACTCAAAAACAAAAACCTAAGCCTAAGTCACCCATTTCTAAAGATGATTATGTTCACATCTGTGACATAAAAGAAATTTCAGACATTGAACTCTATCTGGATGAGCTGGAGGATGTAAGGGGAATAGCTGCCTACAGACAGTTACCAGAGAGATTAGTGTTCAGATATAAAGGAGCTGGGGAAAGAACATGGCCTCTCCACAGGATTCTGGATGAAGGCTACTCTACCTTGATTAGAGTCTATTCAGCTATACAAAAGGATTCTGGCTTTACCAGAACTGCCAAGACTGAAATTCTCAACAAGATAGCCAATATAAGGAAAACTTGGAGGGAGCCCAATGCTTTACCCAGGACTTTACTCATTCAAGAAAGGGAAATGAAAATTCTCAAATCACCTCATTGGTTGATGGAATTTAGAGATGATAAAGGAGTCAGAAGATTTTTCAGACTTGAAGACCAACTCAAGATTGCCAGCAATGAAACTCTCAAAGAAATGCAATCTAAGTTGGATGTCAGTGTTGAAGATGAAGCTGAATTCTTCAGACAACCCCAACTCCAAATTGAGGAAAATGACAAAAGGCTAGGAAAGAAAACCAGGGAACAAAGAAGAAAAAGATGATTTGCTCAGACTAAAGGAGTGTCCTTGGAAACACTGTAAATCTTCAATTATCTCCTAGTACATACACTTTTGCAGCATTTTTAAATTTCTACTTAGTTTCAATTCATATATCTGTTAAGTGTTTTGTTATCATCAAGTTAACCCTGAATTTATGCCTACAATTCTTATAGACATAAATAGGGGGAGATTGTTAGGAATGTATATGCATTAGTTTGATGATATGTTTAACAAAATACTTAAGTAGAAATTTAGTGTCTGTAGCCTCAACGGATAAGACCACTTTGGCTATCCGTTGATGGTGTAGCTTTACTTAGAAATAAGTCTAGTGTTGTAGCATATTTCAGTCTCTGTATTTAAAATGTAATTCTTGGAAGTTGAGAGAAACTATGAGTCATGTTGACTACTAGATGATATGTAGATAGGAAGGCCAATTGTAAATACTTCATGCCTTGTAATTTTGTATAAGTGAAGTGGTATCAACGGATGACTTAAAGACCTTCAACGGATGAGAAGCTAAGCTTCAACGGATGTCTCTAAAGCTTCAACGGATAAAGTCATCAACGGATAACATCCTTCAACGGATGAGTGCATCAACGGATGAAAGCTTCAACGGATAACATCCTTCAACGGATGAGTGCATCAACGGATGAAAGCTTCAACGGATGTTCTGATGATTAGCCGTTGATAAGGGGTAGTTGTACCTACAAACAGAGGCACATGGGTTGATAGAGACAACTGAGATGTGGTAGCCGAATTTCAGGAACAACAGAAAAAGCAGCCGTTCTTCTCTAGTACAAAGATGCAATAGTCAACAAAGTACTGGAGTGAACAGGAAAAGAAGCAAGTGAAGATCTTATTTTATTACTGTATTTTATATTGTTCTTCACTTGTACACTTGGTAATATATAAACCAAGTAGAAGCTAGTAATTAGATGTGAGATTTTCCAGAGCTGTTTAGAAAAATATTGAGAGAAAATTCATCTAGTTTGTACTAGGATGCAGCTGTGATCAACATTGTTTAATCACAGATTTTCTAAAATACCATCTCTGGTGGAACAACAAATCCACCAGAAAAGTTTTTAAGGTCTGTTGTGTTCTTTACATTTGTGCTTGAATATATATCTGTCTGTATTAGCTTAAAGCAATTCACACACTTGTTCTTCTTGAACACACAACTTTCATAAACTGCTCAAAACTTGAAAAAGTTTTGAGATTTACATTCAACCCCCCTTCTGTAAATCTCATTGCTAGTCCACTAGGAATAACACACGTCTACTGTCTACCAGTAAAGTCGGTATGCTTACTCGAGCGAAGGTTCAAGGAGCATTCTCTACCTATCGTATGCTATATCTGATCGAAGAAACTATCACCAAGTCAAACTCCGTGTCTGTCTGTCTGTCTGTCTGGTGTGTGCTACTAAGATCACCAATCTCACCCATGTGGGGGATTGTTGGAAAATATGGGTATAAGTCCCATATTGGTAAGTCATATTTTTGAGCATTATGACTAAAAGATGTGTGAGATATGATGATATTCTCTTAATAATGGAAATTATTATTTTCCATTAGAATTTGGCTCAAATATTATGGCATAAATTAATTTGATTTTGTTTCAGATTAATTGATATGGTGTATGTCTTGATATATTTAATCTGATTCTGTTTCAGATTATTTATGGAATAGAGTAGCTTGCAAGTATTACACCGATTCCATAATTAATGATATTTAATTATGTAAAAGAGTAGCGCACAAGTCTATCTACACCTATATAAACACCTCTAAGGCGTTAGGGTTAGACACACCAAAAACATATTCGCCTCTAAACACAAATCTCTCTCTCTCGGTGATAGTTTCGTGCCCGTTCAAGCTCGCTGAAGGTGCTCGTTATCCGTAACGCTGCCGCTACCTCGTTTTATCCTGGGAGGCTATCGACTCGCACATACGGTGAGAGGCGAAATAGCTTTAAGGAGACAGTTTCAACTGGACTCGAGGATCTCTCTTCTGTTTATATCTTTTCTTCCTCCGTTTGATTTCGTTTACTCACGCACACACTTATTTGATTATTTGTATTAATCGCAGATTGTTTTCACACCTCTTAAACTCACCTTGGTTCCATTATAGTTAAACCGCATTGTCAGTTTAGAGAAGTCCCATATAACGGGTCCTAGTTGTGAGAACCAATGAACTCAAAGTACTAAATCACTACCACTGAGGGGCAGGAGCAACACATCTGCGTTGAATTCCACACCCTCCATTTTCCAAGTAAATCCTCTAACGATCTTATCACATAACAGTTTCCCTCCATCAGTTACCCTTACGCCCATAGGATTGATGCCTTCAATTTTACAATCCATCTTCAAAGCCTTGATGGTGTCTATGAAGTTGTGCGTGCTACCCGTGTCTAACAGTAGCTGCAAACTCTTCTTACCATGAAGCCCTGTTAATCTCATAGTTTGAAACGCAGACACTCCTTCAATAGCTTCCAATGATATTTGTGCACACTCCTTTACTTCTGTTGGCTGATCTTCTACTGGTTCTTCCGATTGCTCAAATTCTTCCTCTTCAACTTCCATTTCTAAATGAAAGAACTATGGCTTTTTCCCTTTACATTTGTGACCTGGTACAAATTTCTTATCACACCAAAAACATAAATTTTTGGCTCTTTTTTCACTGAGCTCAGCAGGAGTCAATGTTCTCCTACTGGGATTGAGGGTGAAAGTAGTCTGAGGGTTAGGTTTTGTGTAGGGTGGTTTGGTAACTAGGACAGATTATGGTTTAATATGGGTTATAGGTGATGGTGTGTAGGCTTTGGATGAAGTGGGGTTGGGTAACAATGGTTTCGTGGAGGATTTGCTTCTCTGTGCTTTAGAAGAAGTTTCTTGCAATTTGGCTAAACACAGAGCTTGCTGTATAGATTTAGGGGTGAACATCCTCACTGCCAACTGGATTTCATCATCTAACCCTCCCAAGTAGCAACTGAGAAGATATTCTTCAGACATGGTGTGTCTACTAGTGAGAGCATCAAAAGCATCATGGTAGTCTTGAACAGACCCTTGTTGTCGCAAAGCTTTGAGCTCTGTCATGGGATCATCATAGAGGTCTCTAAATCTCACAGTAATATCCTCAGTATACTTAGTCCAAGAAGGTATAATATGTTTACACCTATGCATATAGGTTTGATGCCATAACAAGGCTTTACCCTCAAGGTGAATGACAGCTAATCTCACCTTTTGTGGATCTGCAACCTCATCCAATTGAAAAAACTGGTTACATTTGTAAAACCAAGATCGTAAGTATGTCCCATCAAATTTGGGAAATTCAACCTTAGTCATTCTAGCTTCAAAGGTCTGGAACCAGTTACTCGTATTATTTGTGGTGTTATCCCTATCCATACTTGTATTTTGACTACCACTCGCATAATCCTTCTCACCATTATTAACTAACTTAGCTACTTGCACTGATGAACCCAACAATAATTCATTAATCTCAGCGATATTTTTGGCATTCTGTTCTATATTGACATTACTGGTATTACAAGCTTGAATAAGACGTGTTGAGTTTTCAGTAAAGCTCGAAGACTTACCTCCATCCGATTAAGATCCGGGTGTTCTCCCTCACCATCTGACCCATCTCCGGTCCTATTGCTTCTTCCTGAGTGTCATTTTCGAAGGTTCGAAGGCTCTGATACCAGTGATGCTATTTTATAAATTTGATAACTAAATAGACAATATCAACCAGATCTCAAATGAAATGAAGGTTGAGTGAATGTTTTTAGAGAGTCAGCCACTTATGAAGAGCAACTCTGATAAAAACAACCAAGAATAATATAGAGAACAGTAGAGGGAAAAGCATTGACGATAGGTTTCCTCAGTTGGGCTCCTCTCCTCATTTTCTTTGCAATCAAAATCAGGGATCAACTTCTTTTTGTCTTGTTCTGGAGTCACTCCAACTGTTTAACCTCCATTCTGGACATTTTCATACCCAGTAATGCATCATTGTTGTTAGTGGATGTATCTCTCTCAGTCTCTCTCTCTGCCCTTTTTTTCTTTCGGAATCTCTTTTCCTATTTGTTTTTTTTATAGTTTGTTATGTGTTGATAGTTTGTATTTGTGATTGTTAATGGATGTATTTGTGATTCTTGTTATGTGTGGCTGAAATTGGAATTGCTGGAAATTTGTGTATGGCTATATTGTTTTGGTGTGTATGGCTATATTTGCAGTTAATACTAAAGTTTAATCGTCTACAGTATGTTTCCAAAGGCCACCTATGAGATGTTTGCACAAAAGATGTACCAGACATATAAGAACCATAAACGCTTTACCAAGCCAAAACTGGCACGAACTGATTTTACAATCAACCATTATGTTGGAGATGTAAGTACAGTCATTGGTCTATTTTTTGTCAGAAAAATAAAGAAACCAATTTTTTCACTGATATGCTTTGGTGAAACAGGTTACTTATGTAGCTGATCAGTCTTTGGACAAGAATAAGGATTATGTGATAGCAGAGCATCAAGCTCTACTAGATGCTTCAAAATGCAATTTTGTTGGTATACATTAGCCGACGAAACATCTAAACAGTCAAAATTCTCATCCATTTAAACCCAATTCAAGGTAAGCTAGTTTTTTTGTTATTAAGAGGCCTTGGGTATGAGTATCTAAGAAAACTGATCTGTGTTCAACATTATACTTCAAATCCAGCAACAAATTACAAAGTTTAATGGAAACTCTCAGCACAACAGAACCACATTACATCAGATGTGTAAAGCCTAATTCAGTTTTGAAGCCAAGAATATTTGAGAACTTTAGTGTCATTAACCAATTAAGATATGGGGTAAGTAAATCTTTCTATGTTCATTTATGGAATTAGTAAGGTTAACAGTTCACCTTGCATTGGAAATAACTGCTTTTGGTGGTAGGGTGTCTTAGAGGCAATTAGAATCAGCTATGCAGGGTATCCAACAAAGCGATCATTTGATGAATTTCTTGAACGATTCAGAATGTTGTCTCCAGATGTTTTGGATGGGTATACAAATTTTATACCTCTCTGTATTTTATTATTGTACTGAGATGAAATAAAGCTGAGACATCAATATATGAACTTGCTTCTGACTGCTTCCAATAATTTTCATCTAAAACATAACCGACTTTAAAGTTTTCTCAGTTAGAGTTATACCATTTACTTATTATCATCACAAGGTGCTTATCCACTTTTTCTCATGCAGATCAGATGAAAATTTTTTCATGTGTTGCTATCTGTGACAGGATGGGGTTAAAGAGATATCAGGTATAGAAAAGTAGTTTTGAATTAAATATATTGCAGCATCAATGTGGTTTATTTTTGTATAGTAACACTGAGACTTCTCATCAATGATTTTAACTCCAGATTTGGAAAACAAAGGTGTTTCTTAGAGCTGGGCAAATGGCTGATTAGATGCACGAAGAGCTGAAGTTCTAGCTTATGCTGCAAGGCGCATACAGAGACAAATCCAAACATATCTCACCAGAAAGGAGATCATTACCATTAAAAGGGCTACAATTTAAATGCAAAAACACTGGAGAGGTAAATTTCCTTGCGTCTTTTTTCTTCTTTTTTTGACCTACTATTATTCTATACTCTAATTACAGGAATTTAAGAACAAACGTCAGAGATCCTATATTGAACTTTTTAAAGAGGCATACCTGGCCTCTCTCCTTAAGTGGTTGCAATAATATTAGTTTTCAGTATAGGTGATCTTGTGTCAAAAAATATCACAACTAGCCAAGCACGTTTCTTTTGATCCCTAGCTCAACATAAATATCTTTCTAATACTAAGAATTTGAAGTCATATCATCCGAAGAAACGGAGAATACCAAAAAGTTCGAATTGAGCAAACAATAATTTTTTACGCAACTTATTACAGCTCAAATTGCACGTAAGCTGTATGAACATATGAGGGAGGAATCTGCTTCAATACATATACAGAAGCATGCATGAGTTTGTGCGGAAAGAAAATCATATAAGAAACTACAGGAAGCAACAATAGTTATCCAAACCGGATTGCGATCTATTGCTGCCAGAAATGAATTCAGACGCAGAAGAAGAAACTGGGCTGCAACAACAATTCAGGTAATTACCAGTTCAGGATTTTTTATATATCTTTTCATCCATATATTGGAAAATAACTGCTTTTGGTGGCAGGGTGTCTTAGAGGCAATTAGAATCAGCTATGCAGGGTATCCAACAAAGTGATCATTTGATGAATTCCTTGAACGATTCGGAATAATGTCTCTAGATGTTTTGGATGGGTATACAAATTTTATACCTCTCTGTATTTTATTATTATACTGAGATGAAATGAAGCTGAGACATCAATATATGAACTTGCTTATGACTGCTTCCAACAGAGATGCATGCTTTTTGCTATTGAAATTTTCATCTAAAACATAACCGACTTTAAAGTTTTCTCAGTTGCAGTTATACCATAATCATTCAGTACATTGTTTACTATTAATATTATATGAAAGTGAAGTGCATGATTATGATCTAGTTGTCCAGGTATTGTTAGAGCTTTTTATTGTGATTCTTGCTCTCTGATTTGCGTTTCCATATCAGAGTGGTATTCCAGTGGCATGGTGGGAAATATGATTCAGTTAGTTTCTTATTTTGGGTTGGTGTTATCTAGTGTACGCTGCTAGATTGAGTTTATATCTTATCAATCTTGAGTATCATCAGTCCGCACTAATGCAGTTTACTCAAATTCTCTTTTTAATTATTTGCACTACTTTATTAAAAAAAATTATGGGCTGTCAAATATATTCTTTCAGGTTAGAGATCCTGATTTTTCCATAAGAATAATTGGTTCAGAATAACGCGAGAGAAGGATGGCCTTGCAATGAGCTCACGCAATGTACACCACTCGACCGATGAGAGGGAAAATGTATATTGCGATTCATATGATATTCACTATAATTGATCCAAACATAGTTGGTCATTTATTTGATTTTGCTTCAGGCACATGAAATTAGTAGGTGCATTGATAAACTGATATATGAAGGACATTCATAGTCAATTTAAAAGTAAATTTTCTTAACAAAAATCATGGAAAAGTGTTTAGTTATCTTGTTCTTCCTCCAAGATGCATTATCTTTTGTCAGCTAACCATGGTGAAACAATTGTGTTTAATACTTTTTACCATGAGACCTTCCAGTTTACCATGGTCCATAGTTTCAGACTGTTGAGCCTCTTATATTAGTTTCTTGGTTCTATTTTTGGACTTGGTGATCTGTTTAGAAGCTGCAGTTTGGTTATACAGGCTGCAACTGCACAAGTCTGTGATGTCTGTTAGACTGCAAGGAACTTGACTTTATTTATATTCCATCCAAAAATCTATACTACCTCCGTCCCACCGGATTCTATATATTTACTATTTGCGCAAATTTCGAGGTAAGTATAGTTTCATAATTTTTTTTTAAAATATTTTTCTTGAATAAAAGTTTAAACATAAAACTTTTATTCAGAAAAAAAAAAATTTAAAAAAATAATGTAATTATGTTTTAAAGGAGCATTAGAAAACGTGCCGAAAAGTAACGTATAGAATTCAATGGGACAAAGGAAGTATCATACTATTATATCATTGGGAAGAGAAGAGACCAGAATTGCGAAAGAGCAATAGACACAGGGTGATGAAAAAAGAGTAAATTACAGTTTGCACCCAGTATCTTTGGGTGTTTTCTCACTATGGTCCCAAACTACGTTTGTTGACAATTTGCATCCCAAATTTTAAGTATCCGTTCAGTTTGCACCCCTTCAGCCATTTGCCATCCAAAATTACCGTTAACGTTAGTACTGACAGGGGTAAAATTGGTAATTAAACTAAATACATCTACTAGATGTATCTTTCAAGTTATGCCTTGTGTGTAACAACTTTATGGCTTATTATTACTCACTGACTATTTATATCATGTTTGATTTCATATGATCAGATCTGGCCTTTCTATTCCACATGTTCTTTCTTGCTCGATATTGCAAACTTCTTGAAGAGAACTCTTTTAGGGGAAGGACTGCGGATTTTTTTTCCATGCTTTTTTTTTTGTAGTCTTTTTTTCATAACCAATTATGTAGCTTATATTCCTTTGGCAGTTTTAAACAAGTTGTGTATTTCCCCCAATCAAAAGGTTTTTAGGTCAATAAATTACCCAAGGCCGTCAATTATTTTGTTCCAAAATAGACGATGCATCATTTTTGTATTTCCTTTTCAAAGTAGTGATGCTTTGTCAAATGGTTCATATATTGTGACTGTCAGACGTTTATCGATTGATGAAGAAATTGTGTCTTAAAAGTTGCATAAAGTACTAGACAACAGGTCCTGGGCAATAAACATTGTGACTTAGATTGGGGGTTTTAGCACATGTTGACTAGGTAGAAAAACTAATCCTTCTCTCTATTCGCGCAACGTAGAGTATTAGACAAATAAGCTTGCTTTCTGTTTTTCTTTAGGAGTTCAGTAAACAGAAAACTCCCTGTTTCCTGTTTGAAATACTTATCGAGATGCTCCATAACGATAATGGTGTTAGCTAGAATTTTTTGCTCAACATTAATTGGTTCTCAATAAGCTATTTAACTATAATCAGGATTTTTCTCCTGACTAAGCTTTGAAAAGCCATTATACATACGCTCTTTGCTGCAGGTTCTTCTAGGGTTCTCTGTCCTTGTTGGTGCCGGTGCGGATTGACTTGCAGGTAAGTATATCACATGTTAAATATCTGATGCATAATTGTAGTATGTGGTCCACACTGCTTAAGGTTTAGGAGTTGAACCTACAATGTCGAAGATGTGTGAAATTTTCCTATTGCAATTTAACTGAAAGCCACTGTATCCGGAGATCGTCATGAACTAGTTTTATTTTCTTCCTTTTGTGAAATTGTCAGGATAGCTGATTATAGCCTAGATAGTATAGTAATAGTATGGTCAATACAGTACTGTTGTCTTAGGAAAGGCAGGTTAGTCATTTCCATATTATAAATGAAATCGCAAGTATTTATTACCACTAAATACTATGTATTTAGTTTAATTACCAATTTTACCCCTGTCAGTACTAACGTTAACGATGCTTTTGGATGGAAAATGGCTGAAGGGGTGCAAACTGAACGGATACTTAAATCTTGGGGTGCAAATTGTCAATAAACGTAGTTTGGGACCATAGTGAGAAAACACCCAAAGATACGGGGTGCAAACTGCAATTTACTCATGAAAAAACTAACAATTATAATGAGATATAGATAGCTTCAGAAGCGAATGTAATTTAATCACCGAGAAAAAAGTAGGTAGAAACATTGATTACTCCAATTATGTTCACTACATGCAATTCCTATGAGAAAAAGGTAATTTTGATCGCATGTTTATAGAATTAAAATTTTAATTTTGTTACTATGAATATCAATAACAATATCTCTTGAATTCCATAATAACATATATTTTTGTGTTGTAATACATCTTAAAATTTCTTTCAAAATGGTGGACTTCACTGGGCCCCAATGGAGGGTCCCATATTTGTTTTTGTAGTCAAATATATAAATACAAAAAATAATTGAGATATTCCAAAAATAATTACATAAATAACACAATCAAATTTAATAAATATGAACTCATAAATTATTATAAAAATGAATCAAATTCTGTAAAAATACATTCTAGTATCAAAAGTTCTCTAAAATCGAGATAAGATATGCTATATTGCAATAGAGTAGTTGGTATATTGCTATTAATATCTATATTAACTTGCTACGAGTCATCATAACTATGATGTTGTCTTAGCCCTTTTCGAGTCTTAGTAACATTTTTTTGGTTTTATAGCAACATAGCTAGGGGATTGCTTAAAGCAATCTATGGCGTTGTAATCGGTGAAGGAAGTTACTGAAATAAATTGCATTTTTAATAACTAATCAGTTACAAATAACAACATATTATTCAGATATATGCCAAGTTAAAATTAAAATACGTAATTAATTACTTTAACAAACTTCGAATTATAAATAATTTTTTAAAAGATAATCGAACATAATTATCCTATGCTCGGTTACTTGAGCATGTACAACAAAATAAAGTTGGAAGTTTGGTGACTTGGATAATAAATTGCAAAGTTCGTGTTTTCTTAAAAAATAAAAAGATACAGATGCATTATGAGGATAAAGCTATATGGGCCGAAAAATAGAGTAAAATGCAAGATGAGTACCTATATTTTGCAAATTGTGCACATTGTGTATTTGTGTACAATCGTTAACTTTTTTAAGAGTGTTAGTGAAAATTTCTTTTCCGGAATGCAAGATGTGTGCCCGAGGATTTGAAATGGTGCAAATTGTGTACATGAAGTTTGAGAATAGCAAAATGTGTACCAAAGAAATCTCAAAATATTTTGTGTCTTACTTTCATGCAAAATTGAATATTTGTATAAACTAAAATAAAAAAAATATAATATAATATTTTTAGATAAATAATATATATATATATAATATTTATATTACTTTTATATACAATATTATAATATCAAGTATTATTTTTAAAATAAATATGCACATATTTTTAATAAAATTACTTATATTAAGGAAAGTATGGACCGGTTTTACTCGGTTTTTGGGTATAACTAACCATAGATCTTTAGTTTTAAAAATTGAAAACCGCAATTGCAACCAAGCTATCGATTCAGTTTCGATTTCAAAACCTCGATTCAGTTTTTATTGGCTCGATTTCGATTTTAAAATTGGAAAAAATAAAAAAAATAAAAATGATACAAGTTAAGTAAATAAAATTTAATAAAAAATAATTTTATGCTACAAATTATTGGGTACAATAAAATTAGTACACTACCGCAATTTTTACAAGTTCCCGAAGTAGAAGAATTCTTTTTTAAAAATGTATGACTTAAAAGTAAGTCCGGTGAGTATAACCTAATTTCAAGACAGTTGCATGTTACTTCTTTTATTATTTTAAAATATTTTTTAGTTCTAAAATTTATTGTTAGATATATTTGAGATGTCATGTTTAATATGATTTGTGTTTAGTTTTCAGAACTTAACAATAGGACAAATCAGGACTTACTGAAGTCAGAGCTTAATATCAGAACTTAAGGTCATATCAGAACTTAAGTGCGAGAAGACTTTCAGTTAAGGAATGAAGCTGATTTACAGGAGAAGATCGAGACTAAAAAAAAGAAGATATGCATAGAAAGAGTTAGAAGACTGGAAGACTTGTAGAAGATATATGATTGATATATTTTAGTAGACAAAATTGTATTCCATATCAATTAGAAGTTATCTTGTAACTGTGTACTATATAAACACAGACTTAGGGTTTACACTATATGTGTTATCATTATCGAGAAGATTATACATTGTAACCTAGCAGCTCTTAGTGATATTTGTTCATCACTGAGAGAGAACAGTAGTTCATATTGTAACAAAGTTTATTGAATATACTTGATCTTTGTTACATACTTGTGTTAAATCGATTTGATTGTAAAAACACTGTATTCAACCCCCTTCTACAGTGTTGTGTGACCTAACAAGTGGTATCAGAACTTATCTGTTAACACACATACAGTAAAGATCCAAACAATCATGTATGAAGAAGCACAAACCCCAACTAAGCCCATCAAAACTCAAGAAACTCAAAACACTCAAACCCACAGTCGATATGAGACTATTAGGGTTCCCATACTGAGACCTTCTGAGTATCCCATATGGAAAGTGAAGATGGCTATGTTTCTGGAAGCTCCAGATCCAGAATACCTTGACAGAATTAATGAAGGACCACATAAGCCTACCAAACTCTCTGTTGTAGTTTCTGATCAACCAGCAAAGACCATACCAAAGGAGAAAAGTGAGTACACAGCTGAAGACATCTCATCAATTGCTAAGGATGCAAGGGTAAGGCATTTGCTGCATAGTGCCATTGATAATGTCATGCAAACATGGTAATTAATTGCAAGACTGCAAAGGAGATATGGGATGCTTTGGAGACTAAATGCCAGGGAACCGATGCACTCAAAAAGAACATGAGGATTATACTCAATCAAGAGTATGGGCACTTTGGCTCAAAAGCTGATGAGTCATTAACTGACTTATATGACAGGTTTGTCAAACTCTTGGATGATCTGTCACTGGTGGACAAGGAATATGATCTTGAAGATTCAAATCTAAAATTCCTTTTAGCTCTTCCTGAAAATTGGGATTTGAAGTCTACTACCATAAGAGACAACTATAACCTTATTGAAACTACTCTTGATGAAATTTATGGTATGCTCAAAACTTATGAACTTGAGATGGATCAAAGGAGTAAGAGGCATGGAAGAAAGTTAAGGACAGTTGCTCTTAAAGCTGAGGAGGAATCTCCTAAAGTGGCTGCCTCAAAAAGGGGCAAAGGAAAGGCTCTCATCATAAAGTCTGATTCAGAGTCATCATATTCTGATGATGATTCAGAAACTGAAAGTTTACCTGAAATGGATGCTGATGCAGAGATGATGCAACTATGTGCTCTTATGGTGAAGGGTATCACAAAGATAGCCTACAGGAAATTCAGAAAGGGCAAGAAGTTTTTCAAGAAAGGTGTAAGTTCTGATAAGAAAGGTTTCAGAAAGTCTGAAGGCAAAGGATGAAAGTCTGACAGAGGAGACAACTCAAATGTCAAATGCTACAATTGTGGTGAAAGAGGCCACATATCTCCTAACTGCAATAAAGGAAAAAGTGACAAAGGCAAGGCACTTGTCACAAAGAAGAAAAGCTGGACAAATACTTCAGATTCTGAAGATGAGGTGAACTATGCCTTGATGGCAAATGCTGATAGCAGCCCTGAAACTGCTGAATTGAAGGTACCTCAAACAACTTATGCTTTTTATACTGATGATATTACTGAGTTGAGATTATATCTTAAAACCATATTTATTAATTATAGAGATCAGACTTTAACATGTGAAAGATTAACATCTGAAAATTTTGCTTTTTAAAAGAGAAATGACTATTTAGAAAAGGAGTTAGTTTTTCTTCATCAAACTAAGAAAGAAAGAGATGATGATTTGTATGTTAGAGATGAAGTGTTAAAATTGAATGAATCTCTGAAAGCTGACTTAGAAAAGGAAAAGAGATTATCAGAACTTGGACTAACTCTGGTAGAACAACTCAGAATTTACTAAGTAGTGGAAACTGGAAAGAGGGCTTAGGTTATGGAGATGATAAAAGTGAGAAAAAAACTGTTCAAATTGAGCCAATTGTTGTTAAACAGACTGTTAAGACAAAGGTAAATCCTGTTAAGTTTGTAGCAAAAACTGTAAAGTCTGATTCTGAAAAGATGAAAGAGTCTAGGACAGAAGTCAAAGAAAAGTCAACTTCTGATAAATTAAAACAGGATAAACCAGCTGAAGTTAACATAGGCTTAATGACAAAGAAGCAGCTTAAGCATAAGCTGAAAGAGATTAAAAATGTCAACAAGGTAAAGGAAGCTAGGAAAAATAGGAATGGAAAGGAAGGTGTGAATAAAAGCAATAATTATATGCCTGTTCCTAATGCTCCTAGAAAGAAATGTTATAACTGTGAAAACTCTAACCATCTTGCTTCTTTTTGCAGGAAAAATAAAGATATAAACTCTTTACCTCCTAGATCAGGAGTTAAGAGTCAGTCTGTTAGGTTTAAACGACAAAATCCTTGTTTTCATTGTGGTAGTTTATGGCATTCCATTTATACTTGTAAGGAATATCATAGTTTGTACTATGATTATTATCAAATAAAACCCTCTTTAAAAAAGGTTACTTTAATTCCTTCTAGTGTAAAGTCTGATGCAAAGTCTGATATAAACTCTGATAAACAGGATGTTAGCATAAACTCTGAAATTAAATCCGCTGCAAATGCTAAAAAACTTAAAAAGGCCAAAGGATCCAAGTAAGCCTGGGTCCTTAAAACTAACCAATAGTGGTCTTTGTGATTGCAGGGCAACAAGAAAAATATCCTAGTATTGGAAAGTGGATGTTCAGGACATATGACTGGAAATAAAGCCCTGCTATCAGACTTTGTGGAGAAAGCTGGTCCAGGAGTTTCTTATGGAGATGGCAACATGGGAAAAACTCTGGGATATGGCAATATCAATCTTGGGAATGTCATCATTGAATCAGTAGCTCTTGTCTCAGGACTTAAACACAATTTGCTAAGTGTAAGTCAAATCTGTGACAGAGGTTATCATGTGGATTTCTTTGAAGAACATTGTGAAGTTGTAAGCAATTCTACAGGCAAAGTGGTTCAAAAAGGTTACAGGCATGGTAACATTTATGAAGCCAGACTTCCAACAAGTTCTGATGGTTCTGCAATCTGTCTGTTGAGTAGAGCATCAATTGAAGAAATCTGGAATTGGCACAAGAAACTCTCTCATTTAAATTTCAACAATATAAATGAGCTAGTAAAAAAGATCTTGTGAGAGGACTGCCAAAATCAGTATTTGATCCTGATGGCCTCTGTGATTCATGTCAAAAGGCAAAAAAAGAAAATCTTCATTCAAGAGCAAAACTGAATCCTCAATTCTTGAGCCTTATCACCTACTACATATTGATCTATTTCGTCCAGCAATGTCATGTAAATTGCAAAGAAGAAATATGTTATGGTTATAGTGGATGAGTTCACAAGATACACATGGGTGTATTTCTTGCACAAGAAGAATGAAACTACATCTACTCTAACTGATCATGTCAGACAGCTGGATAAGTTGGTCAAAGATTCTGTTAAAATTATAAGAAGTGATAATGGCACTGAGTTCAAGAATTCAATAATGGAAGAGTTTTGTAAAGAGCATGGAATTAAGCAGGAATTTTCTGCACCTGGAACTCCACAACAAAATGGAGTTGTAAAAAGAAAGAACAGGACTCTCATTGAACCTGCATGAACTATGCTTGATGAAGCAAAGCTTCCAACCTATTTCTGGGTTGAAGCTGTGTAGACTGCTTGTTTTACTCAGAATTTAACTCTGATCAACAAGCATGGAAAAACACCATATGAGATGGTGAAGAAAAAGAAGCCAAATCTGAAATATTTTCATGTATTTGGATGCAAGTGTTTTGTTCTTTAGACTCATCCTGAACAACTGTCAAAATTTGATTTAAAAGCTGATGAAGGAATTTTTGTTGGATATCCACTTTCCACAAAAGCCTTCAAAGTCTATAATTTAAAAACAAGGGTTGTCATGGAATCTATCAATGTATCTTTTGATGAAAAGAAGATTACTGGACTTGAAGATTTCAATGACCATGATCAGCTGAGATTTGAAAATGAAGATTTAAATTCTGATTCCGTAAATTCTGATGACTTAAATCCTGATCCTGTAAGTTCCGACGGGTTAAGTTCTGATGTCATTGAAACTGTGGTAACTACTCCAAGGGAAAATGCACCTATTCAGGGGGAGCAAGCTGAAGATCCTACCACAACTCAAGACTCTCAAGAAGCATCAGAACCTGTCACTGGCTCTTTAAGTTCTGATGAGCCAAATTCTGATAATTTTGGAAACTCTAATTCTTCCATTTCTGAAGGATCCAACTCATATTCTAAAGTCTCAGAGAGCATAACTACAGGGGGAGGATCAGAAAATGCTGATGGAGACAACATGGATCATGGGGGAGGATCCAGTTCTAGAGAACAACTTCCATCTACAAGAAAGTGGACTAAAGCACATACACCTGACTTAATTGTTAGGTCATACACACACTGTAGAGGGGGTGAATACAGTGTATAATACAATCAAATCGAACTTTAATATCTTTAAGTAACAGAAAACAAACTTTATTGAAACAATAAACTCTGTTACAGTATGGAACTGTTACCTCTCAGTGATGAACAAATATCACGAGAGCTGCTAGGGTTACAATGAATAATCTTCTCAAATATGATAACACTTATATTATAAACCCTATGTCTGTGTTTATATACTACACAGTTACAAGATAATCGCTAATTGATATGGAATATAATTCTGCTTCCTAAAATATATCAATCAGATATCTTTTCTTCCAAGTATTCCATTCTTCACGGAACTCCTTCTTCATGCATATCTCTTCTTATGTTTTATCTCGATCTTCTTTCCTTTAATCAACTACTTTCCTTATCTAATCGTCCTTCAGCACTTAAGTTCTGATATCCAACTTCTGATGATTATCTCCTGATAATATAAGTACCGATATCCTTAAGTCCTGACTTCCAGTATAAATACTGATTCCCAGTTAAGTACTGATTTGTCCTGTTAAGTAAGATCTGAAAACTAAACATAAATCATATTAGCCATGACATTATCAAATATATCTAACAATCTCCCCCAACTTGTAAATTAGCATAATATACAAGTTTAACAGATATTTGATGATGTCAAAAACATTAAGTACAAATGCATGAGAATTAGACTAGATAACTACAACTTACAATCCTTAAAGCTTTACCAATATTTAACTTCTGATAACAACTTCAGTCTGTACAAATATCAGAATTTAAGCAGTTGTAGATCTTTGACTTGGCTTCATCTTCTGATCTCTCTGATGTCAGGAGTTGTTCTGAGATAGTTCTTCAACAAACATCTCTCAGCATATCTAAGTTCATCAATCATTCTCCTTTTGACATCTTTAAGCTCTGCAGTATGTTCACCAATTTGAAAGATTGCAGCCCTGAGATCATTAATCTTTGCTTTTCTTATATCCTGATCCAGTCTGATCAAATAAGCTTTATCAGACTCAAGATTGAATTCCACAGCCCTGTACCCTAGAAAGGTAGTTATAATTTGAGCAGAATTGGGCTTCATTTCAACTATATCACCCTTGTGATCTCTGTAGTTTGGAACATATGTGTTGTCATACTTAACTGAATAAAGTCTTTTCTGTCTCTGAATCTGATCATTCAAATAGTTTGCAGCAGTTCCTGTCAATCTGTTATCCACTTGAAGTAAGAATAATACATGCTCCAATTCTTCAAAATACTTCAATGGAATGGCATTTTGCCTTATATGATAAACCCTACCATCTGTCATGAAATACAACAAGATGTATTCTTTCAAGTAGGTATGATAAACCATTTGTACGTATTCCAGTTGATTCAATCTCTCAGGAGTTGCTCCAATACCTGGTTCACTCAAGGAAGTTGGATCATTGGTAGTGTTATGTATTCTTCTTTCATCAGCACTTCCCAATCCAGTTTTATCTCTTGCTTCCTTTCCAGTAACTACTCTAGCTTCAAAAGCACTTGCATTAGTCTTCAAAGGTTGAGTCTGTTTTGCTTTAGTGAATCCTGGTAGGAGTGTCTTTGGTCTATCTTCTGATATCAAGTTAACTTGAGTTATGTCAGAGGTTACTTGCTTCTTCTGAATATCAGAACTTACAGTTTCTTGACTCTGAACAACTTGAGCCATGCCAGAGGTTGTTTTAAGAACTTTTCTTGAAGTCAGAGCAAGATCATCCTTTTCATCAGTAATTTCTTCATCCTCAGGAGGCACATAAACCTTGATAGGTTCACCAACCTTTTCTTTACCCTTGGATCTTGGATCTATCTGCGGTTGTGATTTAGCCAATGTTGCTTCAGTATGTGTCCTTTCTTTGATCACAATGCCTTTGAGTTTTGGAAGTGACTTTTTACCAGAAGCTTCAGATTTAGATGTGACTTTCTCTGATTTAAGTCTGGCTTCTTCTTCCATTAAACTCTCCAAGTCCATTCCTGGATTTTCCTGAAGAAATAACTTTCTTGACATTTCCTGATCAAGATCTAAAAGTTCATCAGAACTTATCCTTTTACCAGTAGCAGAACTTATTCTTTTCCCAGTATCAGAACTTGTCCTGTGACTTGTAACTTCAGCTTTTCTTGATGTGAAACCTCTACCTTGACTATGACCTCTACCCATTCCAGAGTTTCCTTGATCATCCTTTTCATCATCCTTCCCTTTCAGTGTCTTGTCAGTCTTGCATTTGGACTTAATTACTTTCTCCCCCTTTTTGGCATCAGCAGGTAGTAGAAGAGAGACAAGCAATTCCACTGAGGCTTGGATTTCATTAAGTTGTGATTGCTGAGAAGCTTGATTTTTCAGAATATCATCAATCTGAGCTTGTTGTTTCTCTTGAGTCTTCTCAATAAAAGCAATCCTGTCAAAGGTAGGCTTGAAGAATTGTTTCTTATCAATCTTGTGAACTTGATCTTGTTTGATAAATTCTTCCCGAATCTTGTGTAGCTCTGCATGAGTAGTTGAATGAAGACCTTGTAGATGTTTAGTACTCAATGCAGTGACTCTAAGCTGGGTTTTGAAATCATCAGAATTTAACATTTCATCAGCTTTAGTCAAGTGCTCAGCAAGATGCTTTTCAGTTGGAACACAAGAAACTGAATTCCATTCCTTAGTCCACTCCTGTCCTGCAGGAGTTTCACTCCAAGGCACTGGTGCTTCTCCGGTAACAAACTTCTTAACAAGTTCAGACTTAAGAATAGTTTGTTGAAGAGCATGTCCTGAAGGACCTGCTTCATCAGTATCTACAGTTGGAGCAGCATCACCAGTATCTCCAACATTTGTAGCATCAGAACTTACAGAATCAGTATCCTCTGATAAAACAACAGTGTGAGTAGCAATGGAGGCTTCAGTATCCTCTAATTGCTGATCTGGTTCTAAGTTCTGATCAACAGCCATATCCTGATGCTCACCTAAAGTCTGATCATCAGCATCTAGATGCAAAGAAGGTGTTGTAGATAACTCTGGAGTTTGAACAGCATCAGTAACAGGTGTTGTTGAAGGATTAGTTGCTGTTGGAGCTTCTAAGAGAATTACTTCAGGCACAACCAAGTGTTGAACATCAATATCAACACTTGTGCCTGGATCAACAGGAGATACAGATGGTGTGTTGGCCTTTTCAGAAACAGCTTCCTTAGATGGAGTTGATGGAGAAGAAGTAACTTTAGCAAATTCCTTTTCTTGTGAGATAAGAGATTGCTGATCCCCTTCCTTAGCTGCTTCCTCTTCATCATCTGAAACTGGCCTATTTGCCCTCTATTTCTTGTATCTCTTTGTAGATTTGGATTCCTTGGGAGTTTCAGGAACTGTCATTCTTCTAAGCCTCTTGAGAAGCCTAGATCCCCCAATTCCAGAATCCTTCTGAGAAGTCTCTTTCTCAGCTTCATTAACAACAGGTTCTGAAGAAGGAACCTGTTCCTCAGTATCAGATTCATCTCTCAAAGCAATCCTCCTTCTCTTTTGAGGTGTTTGAGGAACAGTCTTTGTCCTCTTAGGTTTGGAAGAGGAAGGCTTCACTGTAGGTGCTGAGGATGAGGGTTGAACAGTCTGTGAAGTGGAGAGATAGGATTTGATATATTTCTTGAGGGTTGGTTGAGTAGAATGAGTGATAGGTGCTGATAGTTGTTGTGGTGGTTGGGTGGTTGTTGTTGGTTGGACATCAGAATAAACAGATCTATAAGTATCAGGATCAGCATTTACTAAGATCTGTTTTACAGACTGAGGAATCTGTAAAGGTCTAACCACTGATTTCTTAGTGTCAGCATTTATCAGATCATTAAAGTAGCGTTTTGCAACCTTAAAAGGTGGAGTTGAGGAACTGACTAATTGAGGTTCATCAGTACAAAAAGTATATATAAGTTGACAGAATCTAGCAAAGTAAACAACATTCCTATCCTCTGTCATCCTATCCCCAATAAAACCAATTATAGCAGTTGCAAAATCAAAATGAGTTTGGTTTATAACAGCATACCCGATGTGCTGACTCGTAATTGGGATAACATCAAAATTCGAACACTTGTTTCCAAAAGCTTTAGTGATGCAGTCGAAGAAGAAGCTCCATTCTCTTCTGATATGAGCCCGTTTCAACTGCCCAAGTTTTGTCAAACTCTGTTCATACCCCAAATTGGCCATTAACTCCCGAAGAGCTGATTCCTCTGGAATTGAAAAGGTACATCCTTCTGGGAGATGTAGAGCCCTGCGTATTGTACCAGGAGTAACTGCATATGAAGAATCACCCACTTTGAAAACAATACTAGGAGTGCCATGTGTACCACCATTATCAAAGTGCCCAGTCCGCCAAAATGTCAGAACTTGTTGGCTCGAAAAGACTGAAGGCTGGGTCAATGCATACCCAATCTCACTGTGTGCAAGAAGATCTTGCACAAAATGCAATTCAGATGGAGCTTCAGCATGATCAAGAATTGCAGCATAGTTGTTTGGAATAAATTTAGCTCCATCAATGATTAAATCCTTAGGTGCCATGTGAAAAATTGAGATGTAAGAGTGCCTGTTAGGTGTTTGATAAAATGTCTGTATGAAAAACCAACGTGAGAAGAAGAAAGAGAGTAAAAGCAAGTAGAGAAAAAGTATGAAAGGAAATAAAAGATTAAAAACAAATCTTCTCTCTGTCTTACTTATACCCTGAAAAAAAATGTTACTGTTGGACACCTGTCAGACATGCAGTAATAACGGATAGTTACTAAGCTCGAGAAAACAGTAATCATTACTTACCCACTTGCCTTTTTTCAAGGAAAAACCGTTCCACTTACCCAGATATTCCATTAATCAAGGTGAAACAGTTTTAATTCAAAATTGAAACCGTTCCCACTTATTTAATTATTTTTCACTGCAACATTAATATTCTGAAAATAAATCAAGTGAAAATGACCAAGATAAATCAGATGAGTAAGTACTGATAAAGGAAAATCAGAACTTAAATTAAAACAGAATTTATATGGTCATCAGAATATGAATATTTATCAGGATTTATCAATGCATTACAAAATATCTCAGAGATAAAATCTTGAAATAAAAACAAATTTCATTAATATATCAAGAGAATACATTCATGAAATTGAAATTACATCAAAATTTATACAAGATTTCCCTAAGCTGCTAAACCTAACATCAACAGCCTTAGTCCTAGCTCAAGAAGCAGGGCAAGGCTGATGATGAAGAAAAACAGGAAGAAGAAAATAAGTCATTTCTTCTTCCTACTCTCGACAAACAGAATGGCGAGTCGAATGATTCGCTCTTGCTGGCGGAGAGCTTCCAGCCTTTCCTCCTCCAATCGCTCCAGATGGCGATGGTAATCCATATAGAAGAACAGGAGGTGGGTGAGTACCTCCTGTGGGACAGAGTCCCATATCTCATCAGGAATGGCAGTGATGTGCCATTCCTGCTGCCAATCGGCACAGCTTAGCTCCATATTGAAGGTTTCGTAATTCAAAAACATGTTGTATCTGACCATGGTGTTTTTGAAAGAAAAAGTATGAAGGTAAGGTGAGGTTGGGAGAAAAAATTTGATGGGAAGGCTGATATAAAGTGGTTGCTTATATAGGCAAGAGAATGTCAGGAGATGCAAAGGAATTTAATGCTGACAGGTAGAATTAATTCTACCTCGTCTCTCCAGACTTGGAAAAAGAAAAACATTTATTGGAAAGAGAAAACATGGTTTAATGCGCACAAGAAGCAAGTAAAAGTTGACTGTTCAAGTACGAATACCATTAACCCTAACCATAGTGACTATTAATCTTCCACTTCAACATATTCTAGTTTGAACCGAGACTGTTATCAAATTTTATCCACAGATAAGTCAAGTAAAGAATTAGACTGTAATATCAGAACTTAGACTTATATTAGAACTTAACAGTCATCAGAACATAATTTCTTAACTCGAAAAAGGAATGCCTATCTTAGTAAGTCCTCATACAAGTTCTGAGTTATATTTTTTAGAACTTAATCATCAGAACATGCAATCAGAACTTGTCCTCAGAATTTGTGCAAAGTGACACAATGACTGTTTATCTAAAATAACATAGACCACCACAGTAATTTTCATCATTCATATGGAGTGATTAGTGTGTGCATTAAGCTAAATGTCAGACAAAGAGTAAAGTCTAATTCACTTCAGTACATCTTAGAAATAAGGCATAACTAAAACTTTGCTAAAGAGCTGTCATTATTCTGAAACCTACTGTTGAATAAGTTCATGCTTGAGTCCACCTCAACTATTTTGTGCTAATTTTATGCATCTTTTTAAATTCCATTTCACAGTGGCTTCTTAGTGTAAGTGAGTCACGACTGCTTATCAGAATTTATGCTATTATAAGAGTATTTCTCCAGTAATCATAGAGTGTGAAAAGTCACCAAGAAAATATTTTGCTTTTCTAATGCATATTTACTTAATACCAGCAATGCACTTGGGTCGTCCCTTCCACATTTTTACTCTAGATCTCAAAGGAGTACCTGATTTTATTCTTTGATCCTTTTGTTTTTTTTTCTTTTGATAAGTGAGGTTTATCAGCACTTAGTGCATTCAGCAGATTTACTAGTATCAAAACTTAACAGATGAGTAGCATTATTCTAATTTGTGACTTAGTAATAAGATAAACAAAGTAAACTCAACTAAGCTCAATTATCAGAATTTTGCTTGTGTCAATAGATTTCCACAGAAATAATTACTTCTTACATGGGATCATTTGTTTATTGAAGACTACTAGGTCAGCATCTAGCACAGTTATCCTCATAGGATTGAATAGTTACTTAAACAGACATATCACTTTTCAGAGTTTATAAACATATATCAGACAATAGTCAGTACTTAAACACATTTGTCAATTAAGCACAGAATACACAAAGAGATTAATTTCTGTAAATACTGATCATAAAGTCTGATATAACAGAACAAGACTAAGCAGATTTAGAGAAAGAACCTGAAACCATTCCAAGTTCATTTAACAATCTTGTAAAAGTGGTTTCACACAATGGTTTTGTGAAGATATCTGCTAGTTGTTGATCTGTTGAAACAAAGTGCAATTCCACTGTACCTTCATCCACATGTTCCCTTATAAAGTGGTACCTTATGCTGATGTGCTTTGTCATAGAGTGTTGAACTGGATTACCTGTCATAGCAATAGCACTTTGATTATCACAGTAAATAGGGATTTTGAAATATGTTAACCCATAATCCAGTAACTGATTCTTCATCCAAAGAATCTATGCACAACAGCTTCCTGCAGCAATATACTTTGCTTCTGCAGCTGATGTGGAAATTGACTTTTGTTTCTTGCTGAACCAAGAAACCAATCTGCCTCCAAGAAATTGGCAGCTTCCACTTGTGCTTTTCCTGTCAATTTTGCAACCTGCAAAATCTGCATCTGAGTAACCTATTAGTTTAAAATCTGATTCTCTAGGATACCACAATCCCAGATTAGCTGTTCCTTTAAGATACTTAAAAATTCTTTTCACAGCTGTTAAGTGAGGTTCTCTTGGATCTGCTTAAAATCTTGCACAAAGACAGGTAGCATACATGATATCAGGTCTACTAGCAGTTAGATAGATTAGAGAGCCAATCATACCTCTGTAATCAGTAATATCTACTGATTTACCAGTATCCTTATCCAGTTTTGTTGCAGTGGCCATGGGAGTGGATGCACTTGAACAATCTTGCATTCCAAATTTTTTCAGCAAATTTCTGGTGTACTTAGTTTGACCAATAAAAGTGCCTTCTTCATTCTGCTTGACTTGAAGGACCAGAAAATAGCTAAGTTCCCCCATCATACTCATCTGATACCTTGACTGCATCAGTTTGGCAAACTTCTTGCAAAGTCTGTCATTTGTAGACCCAAAAATGATATCATCAACATAAATCTGGACCAGAAGTAAGTCCTTTCCATGGTTGAGGTAGAACAATGTTTTGTCTATTGTTCCTCTGTTGAATCCACTTTCTAGAAGAAACTGAGCTAAAGTCTCATACCATGCTCTAGGAGCTTGCTTAAGTCCATAAAGTGCTTTATCAAGCCTGTAGACATAATCTGGATGTTTAGAGTCTACAAAGCCTAGAGGTTGTTCAACATATACTTCCTCCTCCAATTCTCCATTGAGAAAAGCACTTTTCACATCCATTTGAAAGACAGTAAACTTTTTGTGAGCAGCATAAGCCAAAAATATCCTTATGGCTTCTAACCTAAAACTGGTGCAAATGTTTCATCATAATGATAAATTCCCTCCTGTTGAGAATATCCTTTTGCAACCAGCCTTGCCTTATTCCTTGTAATTATGCCATCACTGTCAGTTTTATTTCTGAATACCCACTTTGTACCAACAACAGATCTATTCTTTGGTCTTGGCACTAGGGTCCAGACTTTATTTCTTTCAAATTCATTTAACTCTTCCTGCATTGCTTGCACCCAATCAGCATCTTGAAGAGCTTCTTCCACTTTCTTTGGCTCAATCTGAGAGAGAAAAGAATTGTAAAGACATTCGTTTGAAGTACCTGTTCTAGTTCTGACACCTGCATCAGGATTTCCAATTATCAAATCAGGTGTATGTGATTTTGTCCACTTCCTTGCAGATGGAAGGTTTTCTCTAGAACTGGATGCTCCCCCATGATCCATGCTGTCTTCATTTTCATTTTCTAATGCTCCCCCTGAAACTATGCTCTCTGAGTTGGATTCTTCAGAATTTAGATTTTCAGCACTATCAAAACTTGGCTTATCAGAACTTGACGAATCAGAACTTGAAGATCCAGACATATGTTCTGATGTTTCTTGAGATGTGGTAAGATCTTGAGTATGCTCCCCCTGCACAGGTGCATCTTCCTTTGGCGTAGTCACCACAGTTTCAATAACATCAGAGTTTAATCCATCAGAATTTACAATATCAGGACTTAGACCGTCAGGATTTTCAGCATCAGAATTTGAGTCTTCATTTTCAAATCTCAGCTGATCATGGTCAATAAAATCTTCAAGACTAGTAATCTTCTTGTCATCAAAGGAGACATTGATAGATTCCATGACCACTTTTGTTCTCAAATTATAGACTCTGAAGGCTTTTGTGGAAAGTGGATATCCAACAAAGATTCCTTCATCAGCTTTTAGATCAAACTTGGATAGCTGTTCAGGATGAGTCTTGAGAACAAAACACTTGCATCCAAATACATGAAAGTACTTCAGATTTGGCTTCTTTTTCTTCACCATCTCATATGGTGTTTTTCCTTGCTTGTTAATGAGTGTTGCATTTTGAGTAAAACAAGCAGTCTGCACAGCTTCAACCCAGAAATAGGTTGGAAGCTTTGCTTCTTCAAGCATTGTACGTACAGCTTCAATGAGAGTTCTATTCTTTCTTTCAACAACTCCATTTTGCTGTGAAGTTCCAGGAGCAGAAAATTCCTTCTTTATTCCATGGTTTTTGCAGAACTCTTCCATTATCAAATTCTTGAACTCAGTGCCATTATCACTCCTTAAGGTTTTCACAGAATCTTTGACCAATTTATCCAGATGTTTGACATGATCAATCAAGATAGATGCAGTTTCACTTTTTGTGTGCAAGAAATACACCCATGTGTATCTAGTGAACTCATCCACTATGACCAATGCATATTTCTTCTTTGCAATAGACATGACATTTACTGGACCAAATAGATCAACATGTAGTAGATGATAAGGCTCAAGAATTGATGATTCAGTCTTGCTCTTGAATGAAGATTTTCTTTGTTTGGCCTTCTGACAAGAATCACAAAGGCCATCAGGAGCAAATACTGACTTTGGTAGTCCTCTCACAAGATCTTTCTTGACCAGTTCATTTATATTGTTGAAATTTAAATGAGAAAGTTTCTTGTGCCAATTCCAGCTTTCTTCAATTGATGCTCTACTCATAAGACAGATTGCAGAACCATCAGTACTTGTTGAAATCTTAGCTTCATAAATGTTACCACGCCTGTATCCTTTCAGAACAACTTTGCCTTTAGATTTACTCACAACTTCACAGTGTTCTTCAAGAAATCAACATGATAACCTCTGTCACAGATTTGACTTATACTCAGCAGATTGTGTTTAAGTCCTGAGACCAGAGCTACTTCTTTAATGATGACATTCCCAAGATTGATATTGCCATATCCCAATGTTTTTCCAATGTTGCCATCTCCATAAGAAACACTTGGGCCAGTTTTCTCCACAAAGTCTGATAGCAGGGGCTTATTTCCAGTCATATGTCCTGAGCACCCACTGTCCAGAACTAGAATATTTTTCCCGTTGCCCTGCAATCGCAAAGACCACTAATGATTAGTTTTAAGGACCCAGACTTGCTTGGATCATTTGGCCTTATCAAGTTTGTTAACATTTGCAGCGGATTTAGCATCAGAGTTTATGTTAACATTTTTCTTATCAGAATTTACACTATCAGACTTTGTATCAGAATTTTCACTAGAAGGAACAATGGAAACTTTCTTCAAAGAAGGTTTTATTTGATAATAATCATAGTACAAACTATGATATTCCTTACAAGTATAAATGGAATGCCATAAACTACCACAATGAAAACAAGGATTTTGTGGTTTATATCTAACAGACTGACTCTTAACTCCTGATTTTGAAGGTAAGGAGTTAATGTTCTTATTCTTCCTGCAAAAAGAAGCTAGATGGTTAGAACTTCCACAGTTATGACATGTTTTCCTAGGAGCATCAGGAACAGGTTTATAATCATTGCTTTTATTCACACCTTCCTTTCCACTCCTATTTTTCCTAGGTGATTTTACCTTGTTTGCATTCTTAACATCTTTCAGCTTATGCTTAAGCTGCTTCTTAGTCATTAAGCCTATGTTTATTTCAACTGTCTTTTCCTGTTTTAGTTTGTCAGAAGTTAATCCCTTTCTAACTTCTGATTTATCATTATCAGACTTTACAGTTACAAACTTAACAGGTTTTAACTTTAGCTTTTGCTTAACAACAGGCTTAATTTCTACAGTTCCTTTATCATTCTTATCCTCTCCATAACCTAAGCCCTATTTCCAATTTTTACTAATTAGCAAATTTTGAGTTGTTCTGCCAGAGTTAGTCCAAGTCCTGATTATCTCTCTTTCCTTTTCTAACTCAGTTTTTAGAGATTCATTCATTTTTAGCACTTCATCCCTAACATATAAGAGCATCATCTCTATCCTTCTGAGTTTGATGGAACATAACTAACTCTTTTTCTAAGAAATCATTTCTTTTCTTAAAAGCAAGATTTTCAGAAGTTAATCTTTCACATGTTAAAGTTTGATCTCTATAACTAACAAACATGTTTTTAAGATATCTTCTCAACTCATTAATATCATCAGTATGAAAAGCATAAGTAGTCTGAGGTACCTTTGTTTCAGCAGCTTCAGAACTGCTCTCAGCACTTTCTTTATCAGCATTTGCCATCAATGCATAGTTCTCCTCACTTTCAGAGTCTGAGGTGTCTGTCCAGCTTTTCTGCTTTGTGACAAGAGCCTTGCCTTTGTCACCCTTTACCTTCTTGCAATCAGGAGATATGTGGGCTTTCTCACCACAGTTATAGCATTTGACATTGGTATAATCTCCTCTATCAGACTTTCCTCCTCTGCCTTCAGATCTTCTGAAATTCTTCTTATCAAAACTTATGCCTTTCCTGGAAAACTTCTTTCCCTTCCTGAACTTCCTGTATGCAATCTTTGTGATCCCTTTCATCATAAGAGCACACAGCTTCATCATCTCCTCATCAGCATCAGCCTCAGGCAGGCTTTCAGAATCTGAGTCATCATCACTTTCAGAACTTGATGACTCAGTATCAGACTTTGTGAAAAGAGCTTTACCCTTGTCCTTCCTTGAGGTAGCTGCCTTGGGGGATTCTTCTTCAGCCTTAAGAGCAACTGTTCTTGACTTTCCTCCTTTTCTCTTGCTTCTTTGTTCCATCTCAAGTTCATGAGTCTTGAGCATTCCATAAATTTCATAAAGAGTTGTTTCATCAAGATTGTAATTGTCTCTTATTGTTGTTGCCTTCAAATCCCAACATTCAGGAAGAGCTAACAGGAATTTAAGGTTTGAATCTTCAAGATCATACTCCTTATTAGCCAGTGACAGATCATTCAAGAGTTTGACAAATCTATCATATAAATCAGTCAATGATTCATTAGCCTTTAAATCAAAGTGTTCATATTCTTGAGTGAGTATTGTCTTCCTGTTCTTTTTAATCGTATCAGTTCTCTGACACCTTGTTTCTAGAGCATCCCATATCTCTTTAGCAGTCTTGCAGTTAATTACCCTATTTGACATTACATTATCAATGGCACTATGCAGTAAGTGTCGTACCTTAGCATCCTTAGCAATTGATGCGATATCTTCAGCAGTATAATCACTCTTTTCCTTTGGTACGGTTTTTGCTGCTTCACCTGCCACTGCAACAACGAGCTTGGTTGGTTTGTGAGGCCCTATCTTGATTCTATCAAGATATTCTGGATTTGTAGCTTCCAGAAACATGGTCATCCTCACCTTCCATATGGCATATTCAGATGGTCTCAGTATGGGAACTCTAATGGTTTCATACCGACTTTGAATTTGTGTCTTTGGAGGTTCTTCAGTTTTGGTAGGCTTAGTGGGAGTTTCTGTGTCAGACATGATTGTGTTTGGATCTTTAACTGTATGTGTGTTAACAGATAGGCTCTGATACCACTTGTTAGGTCACACACACACTGTAGAGGGGGTGAATACAGTGTATAATACAATCAAATCGAACTTTAATATCTTTAAGTAACAGAAAACAAACTTTATTGAAACAATAAACTCTGTTACAGTATGGAACTATTACCTCTCAGTGATGAACAAATATCACGAGAGCTGCTAGGGTTATAATGAATAATCTTCTCAAATATGATAA
Organism: Apium graveolens; assembly: GCF_009905375.1. Classification (NCBI taxonomy): domain Eukaryota; kingdom Viridiplantae; phylum Streptophyta; class Magnoliopsida; order Apiales; family Apiaceae; genus Apium; species Apium graveolens. The sequence goes on along the minus strand of NW_027417485.1, from coordinate 70,763 downwards.
CACTTATAGTGTAAACCCTATGCCTGTGTTTATATACTACACGGTTACAAGATAATCGCTAATTGATATGGAATATAATTCTACTTCCTAAAATATATCAATCAGATATCTTTTCTTCCAAGTATTCCATTCTTCACGGAACTCCTTCTTCATGCATATCTCTTCTTATGTTTATCTCGATCTTCTTTTCTTTAATCAGCTACTTTCCTTATCTAATCGTCCTTCAGCACTTAAGTTCTGATATCCAACTTCTGATGATTATCTCCTGATAATATAAGTACTGATATCCTTAAGTCCTGACTTCCAGTATAAGTACTGATTCCCAGTTAAGTACTGATTTGTCCTGTTAAGTAAGATCTGAAAACTAAACATAAATCATATTAGCCATGACATTATCAAATATATCTAACATTAATAATTGGAGATCCTAAAGCAGGTGTCAGAACTAGAACAACAACATCAAATGAATGTCTCTATCATTCTTTTCTATCTCAGACTGAACCAAAGAAAGTGGAAGAAGCTCTTCAAGATGCTGATTGGGTGCAAGCAATGCAGGAAGAGTTAAATGAATTTGAAAGAAATAAAGTCTGGACCCTAGTGCCAAGACCAAAGAACAGATCCATTGTTGGCACAAAATGGGTGTTCAGAAACAAAACTGACAGTGATGGCATAATTACAAGAAACAAAGCAAGGCTGGTTGCTAAAGGCTACTCTCAACAGGAGGGTATTGATTATGATGAAACATTTGCACCAGTTGCTAGATTGGAAGCCATAAGAATCTTTTTGGCTTATGCTGCTCACAAAAAGTTTAAAGTCTTTCAAATGGATGTGAAAAGTGCTTTTCTCAATGGAGAATTGGAAGAAGAGGTATATGTTGAACAACCTCCAGGCTTTGTAGATTCAAAATTTCCAAATCATGTCTACAGGCTTGATAAAGCACTTTATGGCCTTAAGCAAGCTCCTAGAGCATGGTATGAGAATTTAGCTCAATTCCTTCTGGAAAGTGGATTTCACAGAGGTACAATTGATAAAACACTGTTCTACCTCAACCATGGCAAGGACTTACTTTTGGTACAGATATATGTTGATGATATCATATTTGGTTCTACAAATGCCAAACTATGTGAAAGGTTTGCAAAGCTAATGCAGTCAAGATATCAAATAAGTATGATGGGAGAACTTAGCTATTTTCTGGGACTTCAAGTCAAGAAAAATGAAGAAGGTACTTTTATATGTCAATCCAAGTACACCAGAAATTTACTGAAGAAATTTGGAATGCAAGATTGTTCAACTGCATCCACTCCCATGGCCACTGCAACCAAGTTAGATAAAGATACTGGTTCAACAGTAGATATTAATATCTACAGAGGTATGATTGGCTCTTTACTCTATTTAACTGCAAGTAGACCTGGTATCATGTATGCTACCTATCTTTGTGCAAGATTTCAGGCTGCTCCAAGAGAACCTCATCTAATAGCTGTGAAAAGAATTTTCAAGTACCTCAAGGGTACAGCTGATCTAGGATTGTGGTATCCTAGGGAATCAGATTTTAAGCTAATTGATTACTCAGATGCAGAAATTTTGCAGGATGCAAAATAGACAGGAAATGCACTAGTGGAAGTTGCCAATTTCTTGGAAGCAGATTGGTTTCTTGGTTTAGCAAGAAACAAAAATCAATTTCCACATCAACTGCAGAAGCAGAATATATTGCTGCAGGAAGCTGTTGTGCACAGATTCTTTGGATGAAGAATCAGTTACTAAACTATTGGTTAGAATTTTCTAAAATACCTATATACAGTGATAATCAAAGTGCTGTTGCTATGACAGGTAATCCAGTACAACACTCAATGATAAAGCACATCAGCATTAGGTACCAATTCATAAGGGAACATGTGATGGAAGGTACAGTGGAAATGCATTTTGTTCCAACAGATCAATAACTAGCAGATATCTTCACAAAACCACTATGTGAAGCTACTTTTACCATATTGGTAAATGAACTTGGAATGGTTTCAGGTTCTTTCTCTAAATCTGCTTAGTTTTTGTTCTCATGTATCATACTTTATGATCAGTGTTTACAGATTGTCTTATCTTCATGTAATCTGTGCTTAAATTGTAATACATTTAATACTGATTGTTATCTGATGTGGATCTTTATACTCTGATAGTGTTTTGAATGTTCTGTGACTATTCAATCCAATGAGGATACTTGTGCTAGATGCTGACCTAGTAGTCTTTAACATACTAGAAATCCCATGTTTGAATTAGTTGTTTATGTGGAAACTCATTAACACAAGCAAATTCTGATTTTGAGCTTAGTCAAATTTACTTTGTATATCTTATTACTAAGTCACAAACTAGATTCTTACTTCTCATCTGTCAAATTCTGATGTCAGTAAATCTTAAGGATGAACCACATGCTTGATAAGCCTCACTTATCTAAAGAAAAGAAAAGAAAATTGAATTCAGGTACTCCTTTGAGATCTAGAGTAAATATGTGGAAGGGAAGACCCAAGTGCATTGCTGGTATTAAGTTATATGCATTAGAAAAGCAAATAAATTTTTCTTGGTGATTTTTCACATTCTCTGATTATTGGAGAAAATTCTGATAATAGCATAAATTCTGATAGCAGTTGTGACTCACTTACACTGAGAAGCCACTATAAAAAGGAATTTCAAAAGATCTATTAAATGAGCACAAACAGTTGAGGTGGACTTTTGCATAAACTCATTCTATAGTAGACTTCATTATTAATGACATATTTTAAGCACTTTTGTTAGTTATGCCTTATTTCTAAGATGTACTGAAGTTTATCATACTTTATTCTTTATCTGATATTTTGCTAAATGCACACACTCTCACTCCATATGAATGATGAAAATTATTGTGGTGATTAAGTTGTTTTAGATAAACAATAAGTGTCATATGCATAAATTATGAGGACAAGTTCTGATGGAAGTTCTGATGATTAAACTCTGAAGAAACAAGTTAGTATTTGTATGAAAAATCACAGATACAAACATTCACTTTTTGAGTACAGAAGCCATGTTCTGATGACTGTTCAAATCTGATAATAGTTAAGTTGTGATATTAAATCCTGATGCAAACTCTGATGCTTACGTGGCATTATTTATTTACTTAACTTATTTGTGGTAAATACTGAAACGGTCATATTTAATCAGAATATAATTAGGCGAGATAAAAACAGTCATAATTATTTGGTTAAGTGGGAAACGTGTTTGCTGTATGTGCACATTAATTAATGCTTAGTTCTCGTGCCCACTAACTCCTGCTTTAACTTTTTACTGACTGTTCACATGTTACCAAGTGTAAATTATCTGCCATTCTTCAAAAATATAGTTGTTATCACTTGGGCTGTATAAATAAGAGAGTTAAAAGATTTTCTAATCTTTTACCTACTTTTCTTATTCTCTCATCTCTCTTATTTTCTCTCACCCACTAATATTCTCTGAAGCTATTTGTCATACAAACATTTTATCAAACACCTTGCAAACACTCTTTTTCTCATTTGATTTTTCACAGAAATGGCACCAAGAGACATTATTTTTAATAGAGCTAAGTTTGTTCCCAACAACTACTTGGCTATTCTTAGCAAGGGTGAAGCTCCATCAGAACTTCACTTCATTCAGGACTTCCTTGCTAACTCTGAGATTGGGTATGCTTTGACCCAACCAGAAGCAATCTCTGGAACTCAAGTACTGGATTTTTGGAGAAGTGGCATGTATGATGATGGTGGTGCTCATGGGTCCCCAAGTATTATCTTTTCAACAGGGGAGGATGCCCATGTGGTGACTTTGGCCACAGTTCAACAAGCACTCCATCTGCCCGAAAAATGCACATATTCAACAGTTGAGGAGCCAGCTCTTTAACAGCTATTGGCCAATCTGGGCTATGAGAAAACTTTGGCAAAGCTGGGACAGTTGAAGAGACCCAACATAAGGAGGGAATGGAGTTTCTTCTTTGACTGCATCACCAGAACTTTTGCAAACAAATGTTCAAACTTTGTTGCAATCTCAATTCTCAGTCAACAAATCGGGTATGCTCTAATTAATCAAACTCATTTTGATTATACAAGTGCTATTTTAGGATTTATTGGGGATAGGATGACAGAAGATAGAAATACAGTTTACTTTGCTAGATTATGTCAGCTTATTTATAGTTTTTGTTGCTCTGATGCACCCCAACTAGCAAGTGAGTTAATTGAACCATTTAAACTTGCTAAGAGAGCCTAAACTGACTTATTATCTACTGATAATAAGAAGACTGTTTTGAGACCCCTCCAAATTCCTACATCTGTCAAACAGGTCTTGGTAAATTCTGATCCAACCACCTATGCTGCCTTATATCCTGATGTCCAACCAACCCAACCTCCATCAGCACCTCCAACAACTACACAACCAACCACCTATCAACCTCAACCAACTCAACCTACCATCATAACTTACTTCCAACCATCAGCTCAGTCTTCACAATAACAACCATGAACACCTACCATCAGACATTCATTTTCCAGGCCAAAAAGGGCAAAATATATTCCTCAACCTCAACCAAAAAGAAGAAAGATGATTCTAAGGGATGAGTCAAATGATGAGGAAGCACAGGTTCATGCATCAGAACATGTGACTATGGAAACTGAAAATGTGATTTTTCAGAAAGAAGTAGAAGCTGAAGGGTCAACCCATCAGATAAATACTGAAGCTCAAAGTTCTTATACTTTGAAGAGGAAAAGACCTGTAAGTTCTGATAATAAAGCAACTCCTTCACTGTCAAAGAAATTAAAGAAAATGAGAGCAAAAAGGCACATGGCTAAGTCTCCATCTGAGGATACTACTGAAGCTGAGGAAGGGGATCAGGAATCTCTGATCTCATCGGAACCTATTGTAATTGAAGCTCTGCCATCCCCTAATCAAGCTCAAGATACTATGCTAACACCTCTTGTCTCTCCTATTAAAGCTACAGATAATGCTGAAGAACAAGGCACAAATTCTGAAATAGATATTCACAATCTGAATATACCAACTGTTCTTTATCTAGAAGCTCCTACAGCAGCTCAGACATCTCCAACTCATTCTCCAATCTTAAATGCTGAGATACCATCCACACCAATTCTTGATCAGGAACCTGAAGATCAGAATTCAGATGAGGCAGTTCCAGAATCTCCCATTGCCTCACATACACTTGTCTTATTAGAGAATGATGAGTCTTCTTCAAGTTCTGAAGACAGTGTTTCTATTCATACTCCAGCTCCCATTCTAGGAAAGGAGGCACTTATTGAGAAGTTTGTTGAGCAAGATGCTCCTATTCCTTGGGAAGATACTCACAGAGGTGTGGAGTGGACCAAGAAGTGGAATGAAACTGATTTCATTCCAAGCTCCAAAGTACTGACAGGCCATATTGGAAAAGCTAATGAGTTGCTTACAAATTCTGATTTCAAGACATAACTCAAAGACACAACTCAAAGTCACAGCTCTGTCTATCAAACATCTTCAAGGTCTACACTCTGCTACTCAAGAAAAGGTTGACAAACTTCTTGAAAAAGCTGAAAAGCTAGATATGGAGACCAAGCTTGATAAAAAGAGGTTTATCAGACCTATTTCTGAAAAGGTTGAAGCCATTGAGAAGATACAAGAGAAGTAACATGCCCAAATTACTGAGGTCCTACAAAATCAAGCTTCTCAAAAGGCTCAATTGGATGAAATCCAATCTTCAGTTGAACTTCTTCTCTCTCTCCTACTACCTGATGATGCCAAGGGGGAGAAGATAGTTAAGTCCAAATGCTCTAATGATCAAGTACTGAAGAAGAAAGATGATGAAGCTGATGACCAGAAAAACCCTAGAAAGGGTAGAGGTCAAGTTCAAGGTCAAGGGCAGAGCATCAAGGTTTCTTCTAAGAAACTAATTACTGATGCAAGCAAATCTTCTATTCAAAAGAAGACAAGTTCTGAAGCTGCTCAAACTCAAAATCTGATAGCAAGTGCTGATAATCAAAATCTGATATCAAGTTTTGATGAGCAAAGTCTGATGACAAAGCCTGATGTTCTGATTCAAGGTGGAAGTCAAGACTCCCAAAAGTTTATGCAAACTCTGAAGCTAAAGGAAAAGCAGACTATAGTCTACTACAAGGATCCCAAGATTCAGACACTTGATGAGGAAATTGCTAGAAGATTATTTCTGAAGCATAATCCTGGAATGGTGATAAGTAGATTTTATATCCATTTGGAATACTTTATTACAAGCTTAAATTGGTGTTTTGGACTCAAGTTGTTGGTATTTTGATGTGTTTTTGTGTTATTGCATTTCAGGTATCAGTTATATGAAGAAATGAGCTTTTAAAGGAAATATGATGAAAAGTGATCAAAATTGGAAGCCAAGGCCATTGTCAAGTTTTAGAGAATCTCAATAGCTTCGCGTGGGCAGTTGAATCGCCTAATTCTGATGAGTAAGACTCAAGTTATGGTCAAAACAAGATTCATCATAATTTTTTCCAGAAGCTATCTGAGCGCCCGCCCAGGAGAGCTGAGTGGCCGCCCAGAGAGCTGAGCGCCCGCTCAGGAGAGCTGAGTGGCCGCTCAGGGCGCGGCTGGTCGCTGATTTCGCTGAAAAAACCTTTTTTGAGTGGAATTTGACGATTTTAAGGGTCCAGGTCCACTAGGGGCGTATATATACTTAAAAAAGGGTTTTCATCATCCGGGAAGATTGGGATACCAAGGAGAAGACCTAGAAGCACAGAACAACTCCGAAAAAGAAGATCTTGTTTTTAACTTGTGATTCTTTGAATGAGTTGTAACTTTGGATGCTCATTTTCGTTCTTGTTGAACCTAGATCTCGTTTATTCGTACTTTAATTATTATTCAGTTTATTAAGACCTTATTTTATACCATGCTTTCATTGGAAACCATGGTGATGATGAGTTTAATTATGGGCTAATCGTTATCATGGGGTTCTAGCAGATTTACTTATGGATTTCAATAGTTAATTGTTTCGATATCTTGGTGTGTGGTGATTGATTGATATCCTAGTATTGGTTGTGCTTATTCGTCTTATGTGCGTAGCTAACATATAATTTAGCATGCTAATCTCTATTAAAGTGACAATGAATATAGAGGTTTAGAACTTGCCATGCTAGCATAGGTTCATGTATGTGTATGCATGATTAGTGGGTAACTCTAACCGTTTTACTTGCCCTATGTAATCAAGATGGATAACTTATGCTTAAACCGTTATGTTGTCAAATTCTATAGACATATAGGGTCTCAATATAATTGGTGCATATTCAGCTTCTATCTCTTTTGTGGATGTCTGGTAGAATGGTACTCGTGCAACGAAAGTTGGCGTTTATCAGTTTCGTGTTATCTGATTAGTGTCATCACCATCGCATGCTAATGTTAAGAACAATAAGGCTATTAAATAAAGTAGTAATGAAGTTAGAATCCCATGTTTGTCATATATAGTAATTCAACCTCAATTCTCTTAGTTAATGTTATTTAGTATAATCTCTTAGTTTAATAAAAACCCAATTTGTTATTTGTCTTAGCATTGAGCGATAACCATACATTATTGCATAGGTGCATAAATTGAACTTAACCTAAACCAGTCTCTATGGGAACAAATCTGATTTATATCTTATACTACTTGCGAACGCGTATACTTGCATGAATATTAACGCGTATTTCTTCCCTAACAAGTTTTTGGCGCCGCTGCCGGGGACTCGGTGTTAATTTTTAGTTTATGTGCTTGTCATCAGTGGTCGTTAAAGTTCACTGACTCGGATTCTTTTACTTTCACGGTTTATTTGTTTATGTTTCAGGTACTCATTACAATGGGAGATCCAGCAGCACGAACGAAAGCTTTGATGGATTTTTCTCAACCCAAGATCAATAACATTCAATCTAGCATTGTTCGGCTAGCTATCACAGCTAATACCTTTGAGATCAAGCCTGGCATAATTTAATGGGTGCAGAATTCAATCCAGTTTCGGGTTCCCCAACGGAAGATCCCAATACACACATTAGGGATTTCATTGAGATCTGCGACACCTTCAAGTTCAATGGTGTTTCTGAAGATGCTGTGAAGCTGAGACTGTTCCCATTCTCTCTGAGGGACAAGGCTAAGAGCTGGTTACACTCTCTACCAGCTGGTTCGGTTACTACTTGGGAAAATCTTGCTCAGAAGTTTCTTACTAAATTCTTCCCTGTGGCGAAGACAGCTGCAATCAGGAATGCTCTTACTCAATTTGCGCAGCAATCAGGAGAATCTTTATATAAAGATTGGGAGCGCTACAAGGAGATGCTTAGGAAATGTCCTCATCATGGAATGCCTGATTGGATGATCATCAATTGTTTTTACAATGGGTTAGGAGCACAGTCCAGACCCATGCTCGATGCAGCAGCAGGTGGAGCATTATGGGCAAAGAGCTATAAGGAAGCTTATGATCTAATTAAATTGGTGGCTGCTAATGAATATCAGTATCCAACCCAGAGATGTCCACAGGGAAAGGTAGCAGGAGTTCTTGAAGTGGATACAGCTACGGCTATCACTGCTCAACTAAAGGCGTTATCTATGAAGATCGATTCTCTGGCTAACTATGGTGTTAAACAGATAATTAGTGTTTGTGAGTTATGTGCAGGTCCGCATATGACAGAGCAATGCGCTATATCTAGTGACTCAGCTCAGTTTGTGAGCAACTTTCAGAGATCGTAGTAGCCAGTTCCTGCCACTTATCATCCTGACAACTGGAATCATCCTAACTTCAGCTGGAGCAACAATCAGAATGCGATGCAACAGCCGTTCGAGAAGTTTAGAAATAAGCTATTCAACTCTCCTGGTTTTCAGCAACAAATTGCACCAAAACAACAACTCCAAATTCAACAACAAAATCATGATGCAGGACTATCTTCGAATGAAAAATCTGAATTAGAGGATTTGCGGCTTATGTGCAAAAACCAGGTTTTTATATGCCAAAGCTAGGCTATTTTTATCAAGACTCTGGAGAACCAAATAGAGCAGATTGCTAATGCCTTATTGAATCGACCACCAGGAACGCTTCCTAATGATACAGAAGCCAATCCAGGCAAGAGAGAAGTTGAAGAACAGGTGAATTCCATCACCTTAAGGTCTGGAAAGGTTACAAGCCCCCAAATTCAGCAAGACAAAGAGCCTGAAAAGTCTCAAGTTCCAGAATCTGAAGTTTTGGCTGAAGAAGATGTGCAGAAGGAAGTAGAGGTGGAACCAAGGAAGACTACTGTAGAACACACTCCTCCTGAGGGTAATATAGGGGAGAAACAGATCTATCATCCACCTCCTTTTCCTAAGAGGTTGCAGAAGAAAAAGCTGGATAAGCAGTTTGAGAAGTTTTTGGAGATGTTCAAGAAACTTCATATCAACATACCTTTCGCTGAAGCTCTTGAACAGATGCCTAGCTATGCGAGGTTTATGAAAGATATTCTCTCTCAGAAAGTGAAGCTCGATGACTTAAAGACCATTGCTCTAACAGAGGAATGCAGTGTTGTGCTGCAAAAAAAGTTGCCTTCGAAGCTTAAAGATCCTGGAAGCTTCACTATTCCTTGCACCATGGAAAACTTATCATTCGACAAGTGTTTATGTGATTTAGAAGCTAGCATCAATCTGATGCCCTTATCTATCTTCAAGAAGCTTGGTCTGCCTGATCCAAAACCAACATATATGTCATTGCAACTAGCTAATCGTTCCATCGCCTATCCACGAGGTATAGTGGAGGATGTCTTGGTCAAGGTGGATAAACTCTTCTTCCCTGCTGACTTTGTAATTCTTGATTTCATGAAAGATAAGAAGATTCCCATCATCTTGGGAAGACCATTCCTGGCTACAGGCCGAACTATGATCGATGTGCAAAAATGAGAGCTTTCGATGAAGGTTTATGATCAGAAGGTCACTTTTAATGTGTTCAAGGCAATAAAGTTACCCACAGAAAAAGAAGAGTGCTTTAAAATAGAGCGGGTCGACTCAGTTTTTGAAGATGAAGGAAGAGTAGAGCAACTGCAGGTTTTGAATGCACCTCCGTGGGAGAAGAAGTTGGATATGCCATTCGATTCTCTTGGGTTAGCAGAGCTGAAAATTTCTCAGGAGCGTCTCGAGCCGTCTATTAAAGATGCTCCTACACTTGAGCTCAACCCACTACCCGATCACTTGAGTTATGCATTTTTAGGTGCACCACATGATAAGGGATTGGGATATATTTTTGATGATGTAGAGAGTGGCTGGACGGATCTTCCAGTGCCTATAGAGGGTTCTTCTCATGCGCCACAGACAGTTGATAGGACTGGTGTTGGGGATGCGCAGTATAGAAGATTGACTAGGCGTATGGAGGCCATGCATGACATTCACCATCGTTTTGCTGCAGATTTGACACAGGCTTTGGGTACTGTTGTCCGAGACACTGGTGGCGAGGTTGATTGGCCACCTGATCCTCCACCTGACGAGGGTGACTCTCCCGCTAATTAGGTATGCCTGAAATCCTTATTATTACCTTCAATGAGGACATTGAAAATTTTAAGTTTGGGGGTGATAATGTAAGAATTAGTAGTGTGTGTCCATATAGATTCATATAGATTCATATTGCATGTTTAGTTGTAGTTCATTCATATTTTTGCATGATTGCTCATTTAGGACATATTTGTTTGTTTTTATGTGATTTCATATAAGTTGCATTTGCATGCATATTTAGCATGATCCCTTAAGATGAACTATGATATTTGATAAGTTGATGTTGATTTGAGTGTGGTGATGACGAATAGAGGGATGTTTAAGTCCTAATGAATTGATTTGCATGCCAGAAACAAATATTTTCACAAGTCTTATAGGGTTGCTTTTGATCTAGATCATGATCATACTTGTTTGTTGTTGAGATTTAATCACTTGGTTATATTTAGAATTTGTGATATTCTCGTAATGACGTAAAAACACTAATTTTTTTATCTGGAGAAAAACTTGGATTTCATTGCTAGTTGTTGTAAGGCTAGGCGTCAAATGGCTAGTAGCCGGCTCATATTTTTATGAGTAGTCTAGGGTTGAATGAGATGGAGCGAAACGCATTCATTCAGAAATTGTTGAAAAAGAAAGAAAAAAAAAGAAAAAAGAGAAAAAAAAAAGAAAAAAGTATGTGTTTATGCATAATTGATCAAGAGTGAGCTCTTTAATACTCGAGTTATTAAGTTTTAGGGGACTTTGTGCCTAGTGACCTAAGGCTTTTATAGTCTGGGATCCACTAACCTAACGCTCGCTACATGGGTATTATTGTATAAGTCTTTTGGGACCTCATTCATTGCACGGTCAAATAAGCATCTTTGCTATATGTTCAATAATAGTGTGAATCCTTGTATAACTCTAGTAGAAAGGAGGTGTTGTGAGTCATAATGCGTTTATTGTCTATTCTGTTTATAAACTTTTGATTGTTTCGATGATAGATAAGTTATGGTTATTGATCTAGTATCGAGAGTATATCTATTAAGCATCCACACACGTACGTTTCTGGTTTGTGAGTTGGTTTGTGGGATTTATTCGAACTCTGTTTCAAGTTATTGCATTCTTAGAGGCATTGACTTATTCATTTGGTTATGGTTATTCTGAGGGGATCGATTGCATTATCATTTAGTTGCATTCACGTAGTTGCATTCATGCATTAGGTTTGTTTGGTAGTTTTGAGTCTGTTCATGCTTGAGGATAAGAATCGATTCAAGTTTGGGGGTGTGATAAGTGGATTTTATATCCACTTGGAATGCTTTATTACAATCTTAAATTGGTATTTTGGACTCAAGTTGTAGGTATTTTGATGTATTTTTATGTTATTGCATTTCAGGTATCAGTTATATGAAGAAATGAGCTTTTAAAGGAAATATGATGAAAAGTGATCAGAATTGGAATCCAAGGCCATTTTCAAGTTGTAGAGAATCTCAATAGCTTCGCGTGGGCAGTTGAATCGCCTAATTCTGATGAGTAGAACTCAAGTTATGGCCAAAACAAGATTCATCAGAATTTTTTCCAGAAGCTGTTTGGGCGCCCGCCCAGGAGAGCTGAGCGGCCGCCCAGAGAGCTGAGCGCCCGCTTAGGAGAGCTGAGCGGCCGCTCAGGGCGCGACTGGTCGCTGATTTCGCTGAAAAAGCCTTTTTTGAGTGGAATTTGACGATTTTAAGGGTCCAGGTCCACCAGGGGCGTATATATACTTAAAAAAAAGGGTTTTCGTCATCCGCGAAGATTGGGATACCAAGAAGAAGACCTAGAAGCACAAAACAACTCTGAAAAAAAGATCTTGTTTTCAACTTGTGATTCTTTGAATTAGTTGTAACTTTGGATGCTCATTTTCGTTCTTGTTGAACCTAGATCTCGTTTATTCGTACTTTAATTATTATTCAGTTTATTAAGACCTTATTTTATACCATGCTTTCATTGGAACCCATAGTGACGATGAGTTCAATTATGGGCTAATCGTTATCATGGGGTTCTAGCGGATTTTCTTATGGATTTCAATAGTAAATTGTTTCGATATCTTGGTGTGTGGTGATTGATTGATATCCTAGTATTGGTTGTGCTTATTCATCTTATGTACGTAGCTAACATATAAGATAATGTGTTAATCTCTATTGAAGCGACAGTGAATATAGAGGTTTAGAACTTGCCATGCTAGCATAGGTTCATGTATGTGTATGCATGATTAGTGGGTAACTCTAACCGTTTTACTTGCCCTATGTAATCAAGATGGATAACTTATGCTTAAACCGTTATGTTGTCAAATTCTATAGACATATAGGGTCTCAATATAATTGGTGCCTATTCAGCTTCTATCTCTTTTGTGGATGTTTGGTAGAATGATACTCGTGCAACGAAAGTTGGCGTTTATCAGTTTCGTGTTATCTGATTAGTGTCATCACCATCGCATGCTAAGGTTAAGAACAATAAGGCTATTGAATGAAGTAGTAATGAAGTTAGAATCTCATGTTTGTCATATATAGTAATTCAACCTCAATTCTCTTAGTTAATGTTATTTAGTATAATCTCTTAGTTTAATAAAAACCCAATTTGTTATTTGTCTTAGCATTGAGCGATAACCATACATTGTTGCATAGGTGCATAGATTGAACTTAACCTAAACCAGTCTCTGTGGGAACGAATCTGATTTATATCTTATACTACTTGCGAATGCGTATAGCTGCGTGAATATTAGCGCGTGTTTTCGCCCTAACAAATGGATTTAGAAAATCTCAAGAAGGAAGAAGCTAGATTTAAGGCTGAAAAGACAAATCTAAAGTCTATAGATTCCATTGCAAAGAAACCTTCAAGGCCTAAGGTAAAAGGCATTGTGATCAAGGAGAAGTCAAATACTGAGACATCAAAGCCCAAGACTAGATCACAGATTGAGATTGATCCCAAAGAAAAAGGAAAGGGAAAAGTTGATGAACCAACCAAGCCACTGGAGATGAAAATTCCTCAAATCCTGATGAAACCAGTGGTAAAAATGGTTCAAGTCATTGATGATACTCTTGCTGAAGATAAAGATGTTCAAACTATGAAAAGAAGGAAGATTTATGAAGAATCAAAGACAACCTCTGACAGAGCTCAAGTTGTTCAGAGTGAAGAACTGCAAGCTACAACAGAAACAACAAGTTCTGATAAAGTCATCAAGACATCAACCTCTGACAGTGCTCAAGTTGATTTAGACAAGATGGAAGTAGCTGATAAAAAGAAACTTCTGTGGAAAAATGTCAAACCATCAGATCCAAAAAAAAGCCAATTGCTGTCTACTTTCATGACTATTGGGTTAAATGCTAGAGAACCAAGAGACAGGGCTGGGCCAGGTTATGATGAAGCTAAGATCAAGACTAGAGTTGAAGTTGCTACTAGAGATCCATTTATGTTGACTGATAGACCTCTTGAAGATGTTACACAGAAACACCTTGATAAGGTTATCTCTGTTCAAGTGGTACCGAATGCTCATGACAAGCATAATTTCAAGGAAAATCTGATTCTATTTCTTGAAGATGGAAGGACCTATCAAATGTCAGAATCAGATGTGCTAAATAAATCACTGAAAGAACTTCAATTCTTTCATTACCTTTTAGAGGTAAAGTCTGATATTACAGGAGATGGTCAAATTTCATATTGAAGACCATAAGAGATAAAGCTAGAATTACTGGTTGAAGGGTTACATAATTCATTCCTAATATTGTTGAAGATGATGGAAGTGAAATTCCAATGAAGAAGGATTTTGCTAAGCTTGAAGTGTTACTGAATGAGAAATGTCTATGCTACAATGAAGATTCTTCTCATCCAAAGGTAATAAGACTGGGTGATGGATTAGAAAGAAGCCATATCCCTGCTTTAATGACTGCAATCTATCAGATTGGAAGTCAGAATGAAGAGATGACGCAAGTCAAAACTACATTATCTCAAGTCCTGAGGAATAAAGAGGAAAAGCTGATATCAAGCTTTGTCAAGAATCATTTTGGATTCAGATTGACTCTGTGAGATTGGTAAAAGCTACAAGGACTGTAAGTTATAGTTAGTTATCTAGTTAAACTCTTATTGCATTTGTACTTAAATGTTTTTGACATCATCATATCTATTAACTTGTATATTTTTATATAATTTACAAGTTGGGGGAGATTGTTAGATATATTTGAGATGTCAAGTCTAATATGATTTGTGTTTAATTTTCAGAACTTAACAACAGGACAAATCAGGACTTACTGAAATCAGGACTTACTGAAGTCATAGCTTAATATCAGAACTTAAGGTCATATCAGAACTTAAGTGCGGGAAGACTTCCAGCTAAGGAATGAAGCTGATTTGCAAGAGAAGATCGAGACTAAAACAAAAGAAGATCTGCATGGAAAGAGTTAAAAGACTGGAAGACTTGTAAAAGATATCTGATTGATATATTTTAGGAGACAAAATTATATTCCATATCAATTAGAAGTTATCTTGTAATTGTGTACTATATAAACACAGACTTAGGGTTTACACTATATGTGTTATCATTATCGAAAAGATTATACATTGTAACCTAGCAGCTCTTAGTGATATTTGCTCATCACTGAGAGAGAACAGTATTTCATATTGTAACAGAGTTTATTGAATATACTTGATCTTTGTTACATACTTGTGTTAAATCGATTTGATTGTATAAACACTGTATTCAACCCCCTTCTACAGTATTGTGTGATCTAACATTTATATAAATTATAAATTATATTTATATTAATAACTGGCTCAGTTTGATTTAGACCAATTTTTGACGCTTTCGGCCCGATTGTGATTTTAATTTAATTTTTTGCTCACCTTTACATATATTCATTAAATATATTAATATTTAATTAACAATTTATATATGTCGTAAGTCGTGTACTCGTAGAAAAAACACAAAATCTCGATTGTGTAGTTTTGTGTTCATTTACTTTCGTATTGTGACCCGAAATATAAATAAAAATAAAAAAATTTCGTGTCTTTCCGTGTCGCGTATTTCATGTCGTTTAATTAATTTTCGAATTTTATATATCATATCTTATATATAATAGGCACAAGAGAGATTTTATCCGAATTTTGATAATCATTGTACTTAACGATCAATGTAATAAAGAATGTTAGATATTAAAAGAAATAGATGAAACAATATACATAATTCGAAACGGCTTTTTTCTCTAGTTTCTAAATAATTTTAGTTGTACGATTCCTTTAAAACCATCATTGAATTAAACATTATTCAAGATAGATTGAAAATAAAATAAAACTAAACCCATTAAATTTATTTTTATTTTGGGTTTCAACTTCAAATTGATTTTTTTAACCATTCAAATTAATAAATAATTTTAAAGGAGTGCATTTTGAAGTTACAAATTTTTTATTTTTACTTCAAACTTCAGGTACACAATTTACACCATTTCAAATCTTTGGGTATACATCTTGCATTTCAAAAATAGTCTCCACTAACGGTGTTAAATAAAGTTAACGGTTGTACAAAAAGATACACGCCTCTTGTCAATTTTAGATATACATTTTGCTATTTTCAAACTAAAGGTACAAAATTTGCACAATTTTGAAACCTCAGATACACATCTCGCACTCTGAAAAATATTTAAGTATGTACTATGTCATTTCTGGGTTTTTCTTGTAGGTTGCGGGCTACCAACTCGTAACACATAGCAAAACATAATATATCGACAAGGCTACTAATTTGATTAAGACAATATAATATTATTATGAGTTAATGATAGCTAAAAATGTTGTTATTTAATTTCGAGCTATTAACACGAAAACAACCTCCTTATTGGCTAATTGGTTTGAGATAATAATGTGCTCTGTAGTAAGCAGTTTATGTATTGGATTTGGAGGATATATATGTTGAAAATACATGAGTGTGGGATGACACATAACATACATCAGCTATTATCTGCAACTGATTTAAAACATGGTATGTCCTTAGTTACAAGTATTTGGTGTTTGATTTCTATACCTTCTGTCCCCCCAATACTTTACAATTTGGGTGGGTACAAAGACCAATGATAGTTATACAAATGAATAAATAATTGATTTGATTCTTAAAATACTGAGGATTAAAAAAGGCGGGGGAAAGTTAATTACACCCGCCAAGCTTAAATTTTGGAGTGGAGATTTACCTCCAAATCAAATCATGTGCTTTTTTAAAGCTCCAGCTAACAAACCACGTATATAGATAGTAGCCAAACAACTTTCTACATAAAATTCAAGTCTTTCTAATTTACATATATTGAATATTTAGAGAATCTAGTTAACAAAAATCTTGGCTCCATGACAAGATCTTAAATCTTGGCTCCATCAAAATATATTTTTCTTTTTCTTTAAGGGTCAGATGACATCAAAATGGAAACTACAACTGCAACAACCATATTTATTGCATCTTCAGTAACCACTTTTAGTTCATCAGCAAGAGTATTTACTACCAAGAATAGAAGATTGTCAAATATTCAAAAGAGGCAGATTGCTCATCTATTATCATTAAGTTACAATGATAACAAGCTCAAGTATGGGACCATAAAAAAATTGACCATGGATTATGATGTGAACGGGATAACAATATGCACTGTATGGACGAATGTTCTAAAGTCAATTAAAGCTGGTGTGTTACCAAATATGGATAGAAAATACAAAGGTGCTAACAAGATGTTGCCCTGTAAAGTAATTTTTTAAGGGGGTTGGATATAATTACCAAATAAATCGATGTATTATGAAAGTAAAGTAAGAACAGATGAATCAAATAATAGTTTATATTGATTTTTAATTAATTATTACAGAACTCTCTCAAGAACAATATTCATAAGAGCTTCTAGGTTATACGAATACTTGAGTTGTGCACTACACATTGTGTTAACCTATTCTGTGTTTATATACTACAGAGCTACAAATCAGTCCTCTATCAATTACAAGATATGTTACAATATAACTCTAATACTTTACATATCTAAATCAACTACGATCCTATAAATCAGCACCTTCTGATTATTCTTATAGTCATGACTTATCATCCAAGTCATTCTTCAACGAATAGCTTTGATCAACGGATAAATGATTTAAGTTCAACGGATAATCATTTATGTATATCAACGGATGACTAACAATCGTCAACGGATGATATCGAAGCTTTTAAAGGATAATCATATTACAACAGTTGATCATATCATGATCTTCGACTTAGCCAATTCTCAACAATCTCCCCCAATTTATGCTTTGCAGAATAAGCATGAATTCCAATAAAATTATCTAGTGCCAAAAACCAGATAGACAAAATAAGTAGTTTAAAGCTTACTTTATTTCACATGTAGATCTTCATATTTCTTGATAAACTTTGTAGTATCTCTGAATAAAAGCTTTCACTCTGTCATCAATCTTTTTCAACAGAATATCTTCTAAGTTGATCTTCAAATTCTTTTCATACTCTGTTTTTTTAGATAATTGATAGATAGCAGCCCTCAGACTTTTGATTTATGCTCTTTCTGTCATCATGTCTTCCAGTGAAACATAGCAAGTTTTTCTTTCATCGGGATTCATAGTTATATGTCTCTGAGTAAGAACATTTTCAATGATAACTTCACCTTTCTTCATGTTGATTTCTTGCCCTCTGAAATTTATGTATTTAGGAACATATGATCCGAAATAATATTGACCATCATCCAGTATCCTTCTTCTGATATTGGCAAGAATCATGTTTGACCATAACCTAGAAGTTTCATCTTCAACTCTTAGAAAATAGTGAATATACTTCAATTCTTTTGTAGACATGATCATCAGTTCGTCAAGTGAAAGAACTTGAACTTGATCATTTTACAATAAGAGTAAGATCTTTTGTTTAGATTCAGAACCATCATGTTTGTCAAGAATAATATTCACAGCTTCAAATCTATCCAGATGATCAGCAGTTATTTCCTGATCTGGACTATCAGCAAGTGTGAAGTTCAAAAACTTTAAGCTGACAAGTTTAGCTTCATGATGTCCTATTCCAGCTCTTGTGAATGGTTTATTCAACTTAAGATTCTTTTTTATCGTAGGTAACCCGCTGCCGCTATCCTTCGGGTGCGCACTGGGTAAACCCTACGGGCTCACGCAATAGACTGCAAACCACGTGAACCAAGATAAACCATATTTAAGCGACAGACTCTGGCTCAGGATGCATAATCATAAACTCTCCTCTCGTGGGATTCGAACCTGTGATCAAGAGGATGGTTATCCCCTCTTTAACCAGCTGAGCCAACCCTTGCGGGCCAACTTAAGCTTCTTAGCTTGTTCTAACCAAGACTTCTTATCTCCCATGGTATTAGAACTAAGTAAACCATCCAACCTTATTCCTCCAGGAGTAAAACTCAATTTATCATTATAATTAAGATCAACAACCTTTCTCCATTTACATTTGTTATTGATCTTTAATACTTGAGCTCTCCTTTCTGCTTTATCTTGCAATATCTTCTTATTTGTACTCCTCCAACTATTCCTCTCAGGTCTTTTAAGCATATTCTTGTATTCTTGATCTGCTTTATCAGCCGTTATTCTGATTTTTCCTTCATGTTCCCTTTCTTCTTTGTCAAAAACCATTCTTCTTCCTTGAAGTTTTCAGCATTAACCGCTTCAACATAAGTAGATAGAATCTGTAAGTCCATTCGAAATAAAATTTCCTCTTCTTCAGTCTTCACAGAATCAGGAATCACTATCACTCTTCCAGTGTCAAGAAAATCATCAGAACTTGTAACTTTGTAATCAGGAATTGAACTAGAAGTAACAAAAGCAGCTTCCATGTTAGATCTATGTGATCTATCCTTAGAGACTTGAGTTGACTGTGTCTTCTTTTGACTTTGAATTCCAGTTCCAGATTGAACTTTCACAACATCAACTTTTACAGCATCAGATGTCTCCTTTTCTTCTTTATCACCATCATCATCAGAATTGGTATTTTTCCTCAAAATTGATTAAGTTTGACATTTTGTCTTTGATACTATCTCCCCCTTTTTGGCATCTAGACTCTGTACAAGAGATAAAATAGCATCCAACTTGGAATTTTTAGCAATCTGACCAGCTTCCAAAGCTGTCATTTTTTTAGACGTTCGATCTTGTTGTGCTTCCAAGTGAAACATTCTCTTTAGAAAATTACTTTGTTTGGTTATACCTTTGATAGTCACAGATAGATCAGCAAGCTCTTCTGTGAATTTAATAATATCTTCTTTGAATGCAGAGACAAAAGAATGCAGTCCTTTGACTAAAACTATAGTGGATTTGATAGATGCTTTCATATCCGTATGTGAAACCAATTGAACAGCATGATCAACTAAAGTTTGAGCAGATTCCATATATATCTTTTCACTTGGTAATCTCCAAGAATGATTTCATTCATAAGCCCTATGAGGATGTAGAATTGCAGCATGACAAGATGATGAACCAAAAATAAAGAATTTAGATGCTTCAATACCAACTTTCAAAATAGCATCATCAGGATTATCATCATCAGAGTCATCAGAATTATCTTGATCATCATAATATCTCTTAGGAATATCATAATCAATATCAGAATCAGGAACTATGCCTTTGAGCTTTAAATCAAGATTTGACTTAGAAGGCTTAGTTACTTATGTAGATCCTGTATGAAAAGAACCATGAGTACCTAAATCTCTTTGTTCTTTTAAAGTGATCTCATCACTTGTCACTCCACTCATCTCATGACTTTTAATAGTCAGAGTTTCCTCTCTAGGATTAATTAAATATTGTTTCTCATCTACCTCTCCTTTTTCCAGGTAAGGATCAGGCCTCTCTTGAATTTTGCTTTTCACTAAATCTTTTCTCCCAGTCTCACATGAAAAGATCAGAAAAGTTTGTCCTACAAAAATAAGAGGTGGCTGAGAAGAGTTGTCTATGGTCATATGACTAGAGGTATTCCTTTGTAAAGGTCTAATCATAGTCATATCAACAGTTAAAATAGAGTTTAGAGGATGTGTACTTTGAGGAGTATCAACCATTGGTATAGCCTTGAGTGGTTGTACCAAGATTGCTTCAAGCTTATCTTGAGAAGTTATCATTACAACAGTAGTATCAGGAACTGCTTCATCAGAAATAATCCGTGTGCCAGGAATATGCTGCTTTTCTGAAATTGATCCCTTAGTAAAATTTGAAACTAAGTCTGCAATAGTACTTTGAACTGTTGGTTCTTGTGTGACCTGAGGTGTAGAAGATTCTTCAACCCTTTGAACTGAAAGTTCTTGTGTGCTTCCCTCAAAGATAGGATCATGAATAACATCATCCAGTTTAGCAATGTGCTTTTGATGAGCTTTCTTGTCTTGTACTGTCTTCATAATGTCATCAACCACAGAAATATGACTTCCTTGAGCAATGTCAGGAATCATCAGATGTGAAAACATGTTTGCACCTACACTTTGAGCAGGTGGTTCTTTTGTGGCTGGGGCTTTAAAATGTGCATCTTCACTTTAAGAAGACGGTTCCTATGTACTGTAACCCTTCTGTGGTGATAGGATTTTGATCTTCTTGCTGTGTGAAATAGATGAAGTCTTTGCTTTCCTCTTGATAGACTTCCGCAGATCAACTTCCTTAGCAATTTCAACTTTCTTGGCTGTGTGAGATGTAGAAATTTTATGATCAGGAATGATCACAATCTTGTCAGGAATTGCTTGAAACCTGTCAGGATTTGACAATGATTTATCAGGATTTGTAGATTCCTGATCCAGAGCAATATCAGCCAACTCTTTAAGACCATCTGATTTCTTATGAACCTTTTCTGCTAACTTCATTAATCTTCTTTTCTTAGGTTTAGCAGCTACAATTAAATTTTGGTCTTCTCCTGCACTGTAACCAGTAACATCCACTAGTCTAGCAGGTTTCTTGAACAAAATTGGACCATCACTGTCACTTTCTGTAATATCCCGTAATTTTTAAAATTCGATTAATAATAGAATAATGGAATAAAAAGGAATAAAATTAGATAAGGACTAGGATTTAAAATTGAATTAGAGTAATGGGCCTAAAATTTCGATGAGATTCTAATACGGATAACTTGGTGGTTAATAAATAGGGTTTTGTATCGTTATAAATACATCTTATTCATCTCCCTCATCCTTATTATTAAAATTCGTAGGCCTTTTTCTCTCAAAATCAGCAGTTTTATAAAATTCGTAGAAAATTCATCGTAAGTCAGAATTCATTGCATCTGGACTTTTCGGAGAGGACTTTTCGTTCTCTACAAGTTTTGTGTTTCTTATTTTTCAAAAAACATCATTTAGATGGTCAAAAAGGCTATATTCAGATTTGATTAGGGTTTGAGGTAAGTACTTTTTGACTTACTTTTATTTTTGGAAAAGTTTTGATACTCTGATTTTCGAATTTCGTATAAGATATAAGAATTCTGTTTCAAACTGTATAAGAAATAAGATACGAGAAATTTTTAAACCTAGTCTCTACGTTTTCGAACCCGTTCGTAATTTACGCTATAGTTCCGGAACTAGCCTTAGATACCCTTAGTAGGCGCACGAGTGTGCAACTTTAGATACCTATTAATGGTGCGTAAATATTGAACTTTAGATGCTGACCAATGACAAAGTGTGGTATAAAGAATAAGAATAAGAATTAGATGTCGGCTACTGGCAAAGTGTTGTCGTAGATCAAGATTGTGGTATTTATAAGAATTATCATTTCATTATGTTTTATTATGCTATGATCTGTTATAAAATATGCTCTATTCTGTTTTAAATTCTGAATTTTGAACTATAAAACTTAGGGTTGGATCTACTTTAAAAAAAAATTTACAAAATTATTATTGTTTTGAGGAAAAAATATTTTATTAAAACACCCATTGTTTTCCGGTTAAATAGTTAGTTAATTTGTACTTGCTGGGCTTTGTAGCTCATCCTCTTACAATTTTCAGGTTTCATCTAAGAGTTCGAGTTGGATGGCATTCAAGTTTGAGTACTTAGTATTGGAGTAGATTGATTTTGGATTTCTGTTAGCTGCGCTTTTGTAATAGTCACACTTTGTGATTGAATTTTGGATTAATAATTGTCTTTTATTTTAGTTTCAGTTTAGAATTAATAGTCCGGAAGTGCGGGCTGTTACAGTTGGTATCAGAGCAGGCTGACCTTCGGAGGGTATTAGGTATGGGACTAGTACATTCCCTATAATGCATTCTTGTGGACCCTAGTTTAAGTTTTACTTATAAAATATTAGGGGACGTAGATGTATAGGTTTGTTGTAAATTTGGGGACCAAATTCCTTTTAAGGAGGTTAGTATGTAATATCCCGTAATTTTTAGAATTTGATTAATAATAAAATAATTGAATAAAAAGGAATAAAATTAGATAATGACTAGGATTTAAAATTGAATTAGAGTAATGGGCCTAAAATTTCGATGAGATTCTAATACGGATAACTTGGTGGTTAATAAATAGGGTTTTGTATCGTTATAAATACATCGTATTCACCTCCCTCATCCTTATTATTAAAATTTGTAGGCTTTTTTCTCTCAAAATAAGCAGTTTTTTAAAATTTGTAGAAAATTCATCGTAAGTCAGAATTCATTGATTCTGGACTTTTCGGAGAGGACTTTTCATTCTCTACAACTTTTGTGTTTCGTATTTTTCAAGAAAACATCGTTTAGATGGTCAAAAAGGCTATATTCAGATCTGATCAGGCTTTGAGGTAAGTACTTATTGACTTGCTTTTATTTTCGGAAAAGTTTTGATACTCTGATTTTTGAATTTCGTATAAGATATAAAAATTCTGTTTCGAACTATATAAGAAATAAGATACGAGAATCTTTTGAAACCCAGTCACTACGTTTTCGAACATGTTCGTAATTTACGCTATAGTTCCAGAACTAGCCTTAGATACCCTTAGTAGGCGAACGAGTGTGCAACTTTAGGTACCTATTAAGGGTGCGTAATTATTGAACTTTAGATGCCAATCACTAGAAAAGTGTGGTTTAAAGAATAAAAATAAGAATTAGATACCGGCGACTGGCAAACTGTGGCCGTAGATCAAGATTGTTGTATTTATAAGAATTATCGTTTCATATGGTTTTATTCTGTTCTGATCTGTTATAAAATATGCTCTGTTCTGTTTTAAATTCTGAATTTTGAACTATAAAACTTTGGGTTGGATCTACTTTAAAAATTCTTTTACAAAATTATTATTGTTTTGAGGAAAAAATATTTTTATTAAAACACCCATTGTTATCCGATTAAATAGTTAGTTAATTTGTACTTGCCTGGGCTTTGTAGCTCATCCTCTTATAATTTTCAGGTTTCATCTAAGAGTTCAAGTTGGATAGCATTCAAGTTCGAGGATTTAGTATTGGAGTAGATTGATTTTGGACTTCTGTTAGCTGCGCTTTTGTAATAGTCACACTTTATAATTGAATTTTGGATTAATAATTGTCTTTTGTTTTAGTTTCGATTTAGAATTAATAGTCCGGAAGTGCGGGCTGTTACACTTTCAGTGTTTGATGATTCATCAACCAGCTTTATATCAACTCAAATTTTCCTTTTCGTCTTTCTTCAATTTCCTTGATGTGTGTTATTGATGAAATACTTTTCTTCCTTACCCCACCTTGTTGCTTCAAAAATATAGGTGAGAGTGAAACAGTCTTTAGACCTGATTTTCTCTGAGATAAATCAGACTTAGCTACTGTCTTTGATTTTGCAATTGATTCTTTTTTAGAAGAATCAGTGGTGATACTGTGTTTCGATTTAAGTGAAAAAAATGGACACTTTAGTGAGGAACATGGTTGGTTGTGCCTGTCGCACAGTGTCAGGATTTGAAAAATTATATTTGTCAGGCATTTTATTAGACAAAAACACCCACAATTCCTGAGAAAACATAATTTGTGATCAAGTGAAAATTAAACATTGTGTATGCAATAACATTTTTCTTTATCAGAATACACTTTGTAAAATTATCTGATTCGTGCTCAAAGATATGTTTCTTGATATGTTCTAATATCATTAATCTGAAGATATCTCGAGAACGATTAGTTATGCAAATGCAAAATATTAATTTCGAAATATATGAAGTCAAAATCACGCATACAAATATAAAGATAATGAACAGCCATAAGTTATGAGCCAAAGAGTAAACAAGATGAGAACTTTCATTAATAATATTAAAATTCATTAAAAGACAAACCACACAATATTTTTAATCTTATTTCCTAAGAAATATAGCTACTGTTCCTTAGTCTTCTTGTTGTCTTTGTTCTTCATCTCCCGCCTTCGGTATACGTAAGAGAAATAATATTCTCTTGAAGTGACAAGAGTTCGATTCGATGTTCCTCTGCCTCCTCAGCTTGTCGAACCTCTTCAAAGCGAACCTCTTGATTAAAAAAAATGCACTTCAAGCTAATCATCCCAGCACAGAAGATCAAGGATCGTCTGTGGAATTTTAGCTGGATGAAAATTTTGACCATTGATGAGGACTCTCGGTCCGAAAGGGTCAAAGTAGAGTCTTCCTTCTACAGGATTAAAAGCAGGCAAGTATACACCATATTTTCGAGTGTAGAAGTGAGCCATTGTGAGAATGAGAGTGAAGTTTTGAAAATTTTTAGATTTAGAGCTTTGATGTTGTGAGAGAGACGATTGAGAGTGATTGAGGTTTATAGGAAGTAAAAGACGTGATTTTATAACCAAAACCTACTGGGAATCTAAAGAGACACTTTGATTAACAGTATAATAATAAATATTACATGCACAATTTTACGCGTATCTAGGCAAATAACACAAAGTCTCTTTTCATGCACCAATTCCCAATATAAAACAAAAAATGATGACAAGTGTAGTATGATTATTCAAAATTGAATAAAACAAATTTGTAACACTTAAAAATTATGAAAGAAATAATGTTATCGTCCTTTTCAAGAAACCCAGTTTCTATGTTTTTGAACCTGTTCGTAATTTACGCTATAGTTTCAGAACTAGCCTTAGATACCCTTAGTAGGCGCACGAGTGTGCAACTTTAGGTACCTATTAAGGGTGCATAATTATTGAACTTTAGATGCCAATCACTGGAAAAGTGTGGTATAAAGAATAAAAATAAATAATAGATACCGGCAACTGGCAAACTGTGGCCGTAGATCAAGATTGTTGTATTTATAAGAATTATCATTTCATATGGTTTTATTATGTTCTGATCTGTTATAAAATATGCTCTGTTCTGTTTTAAATTCTGAATTTTGAACTATAAAACTTTGGGTTGGATCTACTTTAAAAATTGTTTTACAAAATTATTATTGTTTTGAGGAAAAAATATTTTATTAAAACACCCATTGTTATCCGATTATATAGTTAGTTAATTTGTACTTGCCTGGGCTTTGTAGCTCATCCTCTTATAATTTTCAGGTTTCATCTAAGAGTTCGAGTTGGATAGCATTCAAGTTCGAGGATTTAGTATTGGAGTAGATTGATTTTGGACTTCTGTTAGCTACGCTTTTGTAATAGTCATACCTTATAATTGAATTTTGGATTAATAATTGTCTTTTGTTTTAGTTTCGATTTAAAATTAATAGTCCGGAAGTGCGGGCTGTTACACTTTCAGTGTTTGATGATTCATCAACCAGCTTCATATCAACTCAAATTTTCCTTTTCTGTCTTTCTTCAATTTCCTTGATGTGTGTTATTGATGAAATATTTTTCTTCCTTACCCCACCTTGTTGCTTCAAAAATATAGGTGAGAGTGAAACATCCTTTAGACCTGATTTTCTCTGAGATAAATCAGACTTAGCTACTGTCTTTGATTTTGCAATTGATTCTTTTTTAGAAGAATCAGTGGTGATACTGTGTTTCGATTTAAGTGAAGAAAAATGGACACTTAATTCAGGAACATGGTTGGTTGTACCTGTCCCACAGCGTCAGGATTTGAAAAATTATATTTGTCAGGCATTTTATTAGACAAAAACACCCAGAATTCCTGAGAAAACATAATTTGTGATCAAGTGAAAATTAAACATTGTGTATGCAATAACATTTTTCTTTATGAGAATACACTTTGTAAAATTATCTGATTCGTGCTCAAAGATATGTTTCTTGATATGTTCTAATATCATTAATCTGAAGATATCTCGAGAACGATTAGTTATGCAAATGCAAAATATTAATTTTGAAATATATGAAGTCAAATCACGCTTACAAATATCAAGATAATGAACAGTCATAAGTTATGAGCCAAAGAGTAAACAAGAAGAGAACTTTCATTAATAATATTAAAATTCATTAAAAGACAGACCACACAATATTTTTAATCCTATTTCCTAAGAAATATAGCTACTCTTCCTTAGTCTTCTTGTTGTCTTTTTTCTTCATCTCCCGCCTTCGGTATACGTAAGAGAAATAATATTCTCTTGAAGTGACAAGAGTTCGATTCGATGTTCCTCTGCCTCCTCAGCTTATCGAACCTCTTCAAAGCGAACCTCTTGATTAAAAAAAATGCACTTAAAGCTAATCATCCCAGCACAGAAGATCAAGGATCGTCTGTGGAATTTTAGCTGGATGAAAATTTTGACCATTGATGAGGACTCTCGGTCCGAAAGGGTCAAAGTAGAGTCTTCCTTCTACAGGATTAAAAGCAGGCAAGTATACACCATATTTTCGAGTGTAGAAGTGAGCCATTATGAGAATGAGAGTGAAGTTTTGAAAATTTTTAGATTTAGAGCTTTGATGTTGTGAGAGAGACGATTGAGAGTGATTGAGGTTTATGGGAAGTAAAAGACGTGATTTTATAACCAAAACCTACTGGGAATCTAAAGAGACACTTTGATTAACAGTATAATAATAAATATTACATGCACAATTTTACGCGTATCTAGGCAAATAACACAAAGTCTCTTTTCATGCACCAATTCCCAATATAAAATAAAAAATGATGACAAGTGTAGCATGATTATTCAAAATTGAATAAAACAAATTTGTAACACTTAAAAATTATGAAAGAAATAATGTTATCGTCCTTTTCAAGAAATCCAGTCTCTACGTTTTCGAACCTGTTCGTAATTTACGCTATAGTTTCAGAACTAGCCTTAGATACCCTTAGTAGGCGCACGAGTGTGCAACTTTAGGTACCTATTAAGGGTGCATAATTGTTGAACTTTAGATGCCAATCACTGGAAAAGTGTGGTATAAAGAATAAAAATAAATAATAGATACCGACAACTGGCAAACTCTGGCCGTAGATCAAGATTGTTGTATTTATAAGAATTATCATTTCATATGGTTTTATTATGTTCTGATCTGTTATAAAATATGCTCTGTTCTGTTTTAAATTCTGAATTTTGAACTATAAAACTTTGGGTTGGATCTACTTTAAAAATTGTTTTACAAAATTATTATTGTTTTGAGGAAAAAATATTTTATTAAAACACCCATTGTTATCCGATTATATAGTTAGTTAATTTGTACTTGCCTGGGCTTTGTAGCTCATCCTCTTATAATTTTCAGGTTTCATCTAAGAGTTCGAGTTGGATAGCATTCAAGTTCGAGGATTTAGTATTGGAGTAGATTGATTTTGGACTTCTGTTAGCTACGCTTTTGTAATAGTCATACCTTATAATTGAATTTTGGATTAATAATTGTCTTTTGTTTTAGTTTCGATTTAAAATTAATAGTCCGGAAGTGCGGGCTGTTACACTTTCAGTGTTTGATGATTCATCAACCAGCTTCATATCAACTCAAATTTTCCTTTTCTGTCTTTCTTCAATTTCCTTGATGTGTGTTATTGATGAAATATTTTTCTTCCTTACCCCACCTTGTTGCTTCAAAAATATAGGTGAGAGTGAAACATCCTTTAGACCTGATTTTCTCTGAGATAAATCAGACTTAGCTACTGTCTTTGATTTTGCAATTGATTCTTTTTTAGAAGAATCAGTGGTGATACTGTGTTTCGATTTAAGTGAAGAAAAATGGACACTTAATTCAGGAACATGGTTGGTTGTACCTGTCCCACAGCGTCAGGATTTGAAAAATTATATTTGTCAGGCATTTTATTAGACAAAAACACCCAGAATTCCTGAGAAAACATAATTTGTGATCAAGTGAAAATTAAACATTGTGTATGCAATAACATTTTTCTTTATCAGAATACACTTTGTAAAATTATCTGATTCGTGCTCAAAGATATGTTTCTTGATATGTTCTAATATCACTAATCTGAAGATATCTCGAGAACGATTAGTTATGCAAATGCAAAATATTAATTTTGAAATATATGAAGTCAAAATCACGCATACAAATATCAAGATAATGAACAGTCATAAGTTATGAGCCAAAGAGTAAACAAGAAGAGAACTTTCATTAATAATATTAAAATTCATTAAAAGACAGACCACACAATATTTTTAATCCTATTTCCTAAGAAATATAGCTACTCTTCCTTAGTCTTCTTGTTGTCTTTTTTCTTCATCTCCCGCCTTCGGTATACGTAAGAGAAATAATATTCTCTTGAAGTGACAAGAGTTCGATTCGACGTTCCTCTGCTTCCTCAGCTTGTCGAACCTCTTCAAAGCGAACCTCTTGATTAAAAAAAATGCACTTCAAGCTAATCATCCCAGCACAGAAGATCAAGGATCGTCTGTGGAATTTTAGCAGGATGAAAATTTTGACCATTGATGAGGACTCTCGGTCCGAAAGGGTCAAAGTAGAGTCTTCCTTCTACAGGATTAAAAGCAGGCAAGTATACACCATATTTTCGAGTGTAGAAGTGAGCCATTGTGAGAATGAGAGTGAAGTTTTGAAAATTTTTAGATTTAGAGCTTTGATGTTGTGAGAGAGACGATTGAGAGTGATTGAGGTTTATGGGAAGTAAAAGACGTGATTTTATAACCAAAACCTACTGGGAATCTAAAGAGACACTTTGATTAACAGTATAATAATAAATATTACATGCATAATTTTACGCGTATCTAGGCAAATAACACAAAGTCTCTTTTCATGCACCAATTCCCAATATAAAACAAAAAATGATGACAAGTGTAGCATGATTATTCAAAATTGAATAAAACAAATTTGTAACACTTACAAATTATGAAAGAAATAATGTTATCGTCCTTTTCAAGAAACCCAGTCTCTACGTTTTCGAACCTGTTCGTAATTTACGCTATAGTTTCAGAACTAGCCTTAGATACCCTTAGTAGGCGCACGAGTGTGCAACTTTAGGTACCTATCAAGGGTGCATAATTATTGAACTTTAGATGCCAATCACTGGAAAAGTGTGGTATAAAGAATAAAAATAAATAATAGATACCGACAACTGGCAAACTGTGGCCGTAGATCAAGATTGTTGTATTTATAAGAATTATCATTTCATATGGTTTTATTATGTTCTGATCTGTTATAAAATATGCTCTGTTCTGTTTTAAATTCTGAATTTTGAACTATAAAACTTTGGGTTGGATCTACTTTAAAAATTGTTTTACAAAATTATTATTATTTTGAGGAAAAAATATTTTATTAAAACACCCATTGTTATCCGATTAAATAGTTAGTTAATTTGTACTTGCCTGGGCTTTGTAGCTCATCCTCTTATAATTTTCAGGTTTCGTCTAAGAGTTCGAGTTGGATAGCATTCAAGTTCGAGGATTTAGTATTGGAGTAGATTGATTTTGGACTTCTGTTAGCTGCGCTTTTGTAATAGTCATACCTTATAATTGAATTTTGGATTAATAATTGTCTTTTGTTTTAGTTTCGATTTAAAATTAATAGTCCGGAAGTGCGGGCTGTTACACTTTCAGTGTTTGATGATTCATCAACCAGCTTCATATCAACTCAAATTTTCCTTTTCTGTCTTTCTTCAATTTCCTTGATGTGTGTTATTGATGAAATATTTTTCTTCCTTACCCCACCTTGTTGCTTCAAAAATATAGGTGAGAGGAAACATCCTTTAGACCTGATTTTCTCTGAGATAAATCAGACTTAGCTACTGTCTTTGATTTTGCAATTGATTCTTTTTTAGAAGAATCAGTGGTGATACTGTATTTCGATTTAAGTGAAGAAAAATGGACACTTTATTCAGGAACATGGTTGGTTGTGCCTGTCCCACAGCGTCAGTATTTGAAAAATTATATTTGTCAGGAATTTTATTAGACAAAAACACCCAGAATTCCTGAGAAAACATAATTTGTGATCAAGTGAAAATTAAACATTGTGTATGCAATAACATTTTTCTTTATCAGAATACACTTTGTAAAATTATCTGATTCGTGCTCAAAGATATGTTTCTTGATATGTTCTAATATCATTAATCTGAAGATATCTCGAGAACGATTAGTTATGCAAATGCAAAATATTAATTTTGAAATATATGAAGTCAAAATCGCGCATACAAATATAAAGATAATGAATAGTCATAAGTTATGAGCCAAAGAGTAAACAAGAAGAGAACTTTCATTAATGATATTAAAATTCATTAAAAGACAGACCACACAATATTTTTAATCCTATTTCCTAAGAAATATAGCTACTCTTCCTTAGTCTTCTTGTTGTCTTTTTTCTTCATCTCCCGCCTTCGGTATACGTAAGAGAAATAATATTCTCTTGAAGTGACAAGAGTTCGATTCGACGTTCCTCTGCCTCCTCAGCTTGTCGAACCTCTTCGAAGCGAACCTCTTGATTAAAAAAAATGCACTTCAAGCTAATCATCCCAGCACAAAAGATCAAGGATCGTCTGTGGAATTTTAGCAGGATGAAAATTTTGACCATTGATGAGGACTCTCGATCCGAAAGGGTCAAAGTAGAGTCTTCCTTCTACAGGATTAAAAACAGGCAAGTATACGCCATATTTTCGAGTGTAGAAGTGAGCCATTGTGAAAATGAGAGTGAAGTTTTAAAAAAATTTAGATTTAGAGCTTTGATGTTGTGAGAGAGACAATTGAGAGTGATTGAGATTTATGGGAAGTAAAAGACGTGATTTTATAACCAAAACCTACTGGGAATCTAAAGAGACACTTTGATTAACAGTATAATAATAACTATTGCATGCACAATTTTACGCGTATCTAGGCAAATAACACAAAGTCTCTTTTCATGCACCAATTCCTAATATAAAACAAAAAATGATGACTAGTGTAGCATGATTATTCAAAATTGAATAAAACAAATTTGTAACACTTAAAAATTACGAAAGAAATAATGTTACCGTCCTTTTCAAGAAAAGTCATGTCTTGTCCATCACTTGTTGAGATAAAATTTGTAATCCAAAATCATAAATTTAAGCATGATTTCTCCCCCTCACCATTTGCATTGTTGGATTTATTAGCAAAGTCAAAAAATATCATCTCCACTGACCACGCTATCAAAAATTGACAAATAATTAGCAATAAAAATTACAGGATTAGTTCCATGCAAAACTCCCCTTGTAACTGTGTTGTCAGTTCCTGATAGTTTTACATTTATCCCCCTCAATATGTGCATTTTCACCAGGAATTGCCTGCTTTCCTGATTTGAGACTTTTGTCCACATGTAGACTTCTTACCAAATCTTTCTTCACCAGTTCATTGAGATTATTGAAGTAGAGATGAGAAAGTTTCTTGTGCTAATTCCAACTTCCATCTACTGATGCCTTGATTACCAGACAAGTCTCTAGACCGTCAGTCTTTGCATAAAATTTGGCTTCGTAAATGTTTCCATGTCTGTAAGCTTTGAAAACAGTTTTTCTTGTGATCTTATGAACTACTTCACATTACGTATCATGAAACATGACATAGAAACTTGTGTCAGTGATTTGACTAATACTCAATAAATTATGCTTTAGTCCATCTACCAGAGCTACGTTTGAGATGATGACATTTTCAATGATAATATTGCCATATCCCAGTATTTTTCCTACATTGCCATCTCCATAGGAAACCATTGGGCCATCCTTCTCCTCATATTCTGACAACAGGGATTTATTTCCAGTCGTATGTGCTGAACAGCCACTATCCAAGACAAGCACATTCTTCTTGTTTCCCTGTAATCAGAAATATGGAAATCAGTCAGAATTTTTGAGAACCCACACTTGTTGGGTTCTTTTTGACATCTTATGCATTTTTACATTAGAAGACCTTTTGTCAGGATCCGGTCCATCAGTATTTACTCCATCAGGATTTGTCTTGACATTTTTGATTCTATAAGATGTATGCACATTCAGTTTAGCAGTTCTATTTAAAATATCAATTTTATTGAATTTTGGCAAATGATCATAATTGTTGTGATACAAACTATGATAATCTTTACAAGTGTAAGTAGAATGCCAACTGTTTCAACAGTGAGAACAAGGATTTGGTGGTTTGTATAATACTGATCAACCATTAATGTCAGATTCGGGAATTTTAGAGACTTTCTTTTTAGGCCTCCTACAATCAATCGTAATATGATTAGTATTACCACAGTTAAAACAAGCTTTCCTAGGTGCATTAGGAATGTACTTATAGTTGTTTGCCTTGTTTATTCCTTGTTTTTCATTTCTACCTCTCTTAGACCTAGGTTTGGGAGCCTTAGAAGTTACCTCACAAATTTTCTTGTCTAACTGACTCTTAGAGAGAAGTCCTATGTTTTTACCTTTCTTGCCTTGCATTTTAGGATCTTCTTTCTTCTTAGCAGGGACTCTAGGTTCAGTTATTTCTTCATCATTGTTCTTAGAGGTAGAACCAACTTCATAGACTGACTCAACTCCTTTTTTAACAGTTCCGACAAACTTTACTGGAATAGTGTCATTAATGGATTTATTGATATTCCTATCAGCAAATTTGTTATAACCTATACATTCTTTCAAGTTCTTATCACTGATGAAATCATGAACTTTCTTTCCTGAGGTCATCCAAGTTTTAAACACTTCTTTTTCCTGTTCTAGAACTTTCTCTAATCTAGCATACCTGATGTTTATCTGAGTTTTATTATGTTGTGCTTTCTTACATGCTTTTTCATGTTCATTCATGCAAAATTAGCTCAGCTTGGAATAAGTCATTTCTTTTTTTAAGCCTCTTATTACCATCAATCAAACAATCACATTCAATAGTCTTAATTTTAAAAGTAACATGCAAAGAGTATAAGAAAGTTTTCAGTTCAGACAAATTATCAATAGAAAATACAACTGAAGGTACCTTATCAGTTCCTGTGGCATTCTCTCTATGAGCTTCCATGAGTGCATAACATTCATAATCATTGTCAATTCATGATGAATCCATCCAGTCTCTGTTGGAGTTTGTTGTGACCAATGATTTTCCATTTATTTTGGGGCACTCATTAGCCAGATGTCCCATTTCATTACAGTTGTAACATGTCACATTGATCTTGTCAAACTTTCTTTCTTTGTTGTACAGACCATCACTCTTTCTGAACCTATCTTTGCCTTGACCAGAGAACCTTCTGTTGAAACTACCTTTTCTCTGCGATCTTCCAAACCTCATCTTTCTGAAATATTTCACAAGCATTGCAGCCAATTTAACCACTTGAGGATCATACATATCAATCTCAGAATCCTCGTCATAATTTGTGTTAGGATCTGATACATCATCAGTATCTGATTTTTCCACAATGTTTCTTCTCCTTGACCTCTCATTTATCTTTTCTTTGCCTTTGTGAGTCTCATCATTAAGAGCCACAACTTTCATCTTCTGAACTTCATCCAGAGTCAGAAAATCAAGATCATATTGATTCCTGATTATTGAGGCCTGTATATCCCAATCTTCTGGAAGGGCTCTCAGAAACTTGGTGTTTGAGTCTTCCCTTTCATATTCTTTTCCATCGAATGATAGATCATTCAGTAGTGTCAGAAATCTATCATATATGTCAGTAATTAACTCATCAGCCTTGGCATCAAATTGCTCATGTTCTTGCACAAGAACAACTCTTCTGTTCTTCTTTATCGCCATCGTACCTTGACACTGTGTCTCCAAGGCATCATATATCTCCTTTACAGTCTTGCAGGCAATAACTCTGTTTGACATCACATTGTCCAAACTATTATGCAGAATATTCCTGACTTTAGCATCTTTAAGCATCTCAACTTTTTCAGGATCTAACCACTTTGATTTTTCCTTTATGGCATAGTGTTCAGCAGCATCTGCAGACATAGCCACAGTTTCCATAGGATAAGAAGGTCCTGTTTTGACGATATCAACATATGCATCATCAATGGCTTCAAGGAACATCAACATTACTCTCCATGTAGAGTAATCAGCTTCTTCAGGATAGAAATTTTCATGCTTTCATACTTACTTCCAGACATCTTGACCTTTGCAAATTAACGGTTAATTTAACCGCTCTGATACCACTTGTTGCCCAATAAAGTAATTATTTAAGGGGGTTGGATATAATTACTAAACAAATCGATGTATTATGAAAGTAAAGTAAGAACAGATGGATCAAATAACATTTTATATTAATCTTTAATAAACTGTTACAAAACTCTCTCAAAAACAATATTCTTAAGAGCTTCTAGGTTATACGAATACTCGAGTTGTGCATTTTACATTGTGATAACATATTCTATGTTTATATACTACACAACTACAAATCAGCCCTCTATCAATTACAAGATATGTTACAGTATAACTCTAATACTTTACATATCTAAATCAACTACGATCCTATAAATCAGCATCTCCTGATTTCTCTCGCAGTCATGACTTATCATCCAAGTCATTCTTTAATGGATAGCTTTGATCAACGGATAAATGCTTTAGTTTTAACGGATAATCATTTATGTATATCAGCGGATGACTAACAATCATCAACGGATGATATCGAAGCTTTCAATGGATAATCATATTACAGCAGTTGATCATATCATGATTGTGACATAGATCCTGATATTCGACTTAACCAATTGTCAACACAAGAGGTACGCATTGGGTTTAGAACAGGTAGAATCAATACCCTTACATCTCAGATGTAATATCAGAACTCATGCTTGTCAATTAGGTGCTTCCAAGTCAACTGTGCATAGACTTGTTCAAAAAAGCAAAATAAGGTCTCATTTTAATGCTATAAAACCTTTTTTAACCGCACCAAACATGGAACCTAGGATCAGGTTTGTATTGAGTCACATTGAAAATTCAACTTTACATATAAATCCAACATATCAAGGCATATTTTTAGTGGTATATAATGATAAAAAAATGGTTCTACATGACAAGATATACACATAAATATTACCTAACTCCGGGTGAGACCGAACCACAAAGGACATGTATATCGAAAAGATTTATTACAAAAATCATGTTCATGAGCGCGGTTGTTAGGCCAAGATATAATGAATATGGTATATGCACTTTTGATGGGAAAATAGGTATTTTTCCCTTTACCATTATAGAACCAGCTAAAAGGGCAAGTAAGATTCGGGCTAAGGGGATCATGTAAGTTAAACCTATAGAGACCATAAACAAGCTTGTGATCAAGAAATGTTTAGTTGATAAAATAATCCCTGCTATTACAGCTAAATGGCTAAGTAATTGTACTAAACACATTGTCATTTAACAAGATAATGCCAAACCACAATGACATGGAATTTATCAATACTGCCCAATCCGATGGATTTCATATTAGTTTGGCTAATCAACCACCTAATAGTCCTGGCCTTAACATCAATGACTTGGGGTTTTTTTAGAATCATTCAAGGTTTACAACATGAGAAAGCCCCCAAAATAATTTGTCAACTTGTAGATGCAGTGACTAAAGCTTACGAAGAAGTCACTCATACAATGTTAAATTATGTATGGTTGTCCCTAATGAATTGTACGAACGAGATACTACAACAAGATGGGAACAACAAATACAAGCTGCCACGTATGAGGAAAAGAATGCTTGAACGATTAGGTCAACTGCTAATTCAAATCACATCCCCTCTTCATCTAGTTTAACAAGCACTATATGGAACAAGAAATGTGGAAATACTAAACTGAAAAAGAACTTGAAGGAAGAACCAACAATATTTTTGTATGCATTAGAGAAGTATTTTTGTATGTGTATTTGTATGCATTGAACAAGTATTTTAATATGTATGCAAGTTTTAATTTTATCTATATGTATGCATTTAAATTTGGGTACTTGATTTAAAAAACACAACCGAGAAAATCAATCATAGAAAAAGGAGAAATTTTATCAAATGAATATACCCTTTAATCACAGAGAAGTGAAAAATAACATTACCACATTTAACGAAATGCTTGAGGGATAAAAATTCGAAGGAGGTCGGTTGGATCTTCGAATTCCATTTTTTTTTGCTTTCAACGCTGCTTTCTTACGCCTTTTGGATCGAAAAATACTTGATTTCTTCGTGTATTCCCTCTTTAAATACGGCTTTTGAGGGGTTTATTCAACAATTTCTGAATTATTACCATAATCTTCGGAAATAATCAGATCTATATAAGGGAGTTGATGAGAGAGAAAGTGCATAATATTTGTTGAATTAATATTTGATTTCGGGGAGGAAGGAGAGACACGATTTAGAGCTTCATAATTGATTTCCATTGATGACTCGATTTGTTTTAACTGAAGAAAGAAAAGGGGCATAAATTTAGGGTTAGAGAAGAACAGGGGTGGAAGCTAGAAGATGGGATGAGTTGGAAAGTTATGGAAATGGGTTACATAAAATTAAAGACAGAAATAAAGTAGGAAAGAGAGAGATTAATAAGGTACATAATTTTGGATTAATTAGTCTTGTACATTGTTAGTAAAGTTACAATCATACAATATTAAAAGTAAAGTAAAAAATAGGTGAATTTTATATTATTAAAATAAATATTTTAGGAAATGTAAAGAATTAGAAGGACGTCCAAAAATAAAAAATGTAAAAAATTGAGGGGGGCTGAGGAGAGTAATATATATGCGGCCTCTTCAGCATGGCTGGCAAAGAGATGGAGCACATTAAGTCGTCCTAGCTAGTTATTGGTTACAGTTACAGTAATTGCTTCATTAGATATTTTAGGATTGCTAACTAATTAAACTAGCCTTGTTTAGATTTCTGATCCGTGTAGTTTTAACAAAAAGTGAGTGTCGCGTATTGTCAAATAATGGACAAATGTCCAAGTAAATTTGATTTTGATAAAGCTCTTTACAAATAGCACCTAGCCATCGGCACTTAACAATCAATCATGATCACCTCCTCCAAAGATGGCAAACAACCAACCCCCGTTGACATTTATGGATCATCATTTTGTCTAGTTAAAAATTCATTACTAGTTAGTTAGTACAACAGTTGTTTATATTCAAAAAGGTGCCAAGTGGATGAAGTATGCGCATTCGAATCTTCTTTGTTTAGCTAATTTTTTATTCTATTGATTATTATTACAATATTTTACATGATATAGGGAAACTTGTAGCAAACTTTGTGTGGTGTACGCGACAAGAAGCTCACATTTTTTAGGGTAAAACTTTACCAAGTCTTTTGCTGCTTCCGAAAGTTAAGTCTCACAAATTACCACATTGCATCTAATTTTATATAATATGCTAACATTCACATTCAATCTTGTACGTACGTAATTAAATCTTCAGACTGTAATTTAGTTCAAACTCCTATCATAAAATTAGAGTATAGTGATAGTGAGATCAATATTCTTGTTTATGTAACGTCTGGGAAATAATATGTAATTATTTTTATCAATAAATAATTATTATGTGATTTTTATGTGAATTTTGGTGAATTATTGGATGATGGATAATAATATTTGGATGTTTATTATGATAAAAATTTAGATATTTTAATTTTTAATTATCCAGAATTAAATATAGATAATTTTGGGTATTTTTCCTGGTAATTTTTGGATTATTATATGATTTTATAAGAATTTATAGAATTAATAATGATTATTCTTACATAATTATAAAATTAATTTTTAGAAAAAGAAATCATTCCACTTCAATCGTTTTTGCATTTTTACAACCCGAAACTCTTCCGAAAACTCCTTTCTAACCTAATCTAATAATCCTGAACACTTTTCATGTTTTGACTTTTTCGATCCGGGGTACGGTTTGACCTGTACGAGTCCCGGTGTGAAATTTTCAATACGCAAATCATTTTATATACCGATAAAAGTCCCTATTCTCAAAAGGCGAGATAGTATTACTTCATTTTCGTATAAAGTATTTTATAAGAGTCTCTGTTTTGATAATTATTCAAATTTGATATTAAAATCGTATCGTCTTTTCAGTTACTTAGCGGCTAAGTAACTTATTTTCGGATCTGATTTGTAAATGTAATTATCAAATTATTAAATAAATAAGATATGTGATGGTTCCGTCAGCCTTATGTTGCTGTATCATAAATTGTTTGTGATTTGTGGGACGCGAAGATTAATTTTATAATTAATTATCGAGCTGTATAAATTTATTTTATTTTTAAAATGGTTTTGTTGACTATTTATTTTCATAAATGCTAAATTTGTTTCTAAAATTATTTTTGTTGCTTTATAATGTTATTTATTATTTTTAGGAGTTTATAAAAATTAGAAATCAATATTTTATCAATTATTCTTCTTTAAATTATTTATTAAGTAATAAATAAGGGTTATTTAAATTTTATATAATTTTATAAAGCCACTAGAGCATGTTAAAGTTTTGAAAATTATTTTATTATCTCTACAATAGCTCTAAGGACTTGGTAAAAATAGTAGATGGATTTATTGAGATGTCTAAGTATTTTAAAATGACTTTAACAAGAATTATTTCCATTTTGTGTGCTATCTCATAAAATTCGCAGAAAATAAACCATATACTCAAAAATTATTTTAAAAACATCGGGAGATATATATTTTTATGAACTTTATTTTAAAAATTATTTCGTAGTTAAATTCCATATTTTCTAATTATTGTATAGTTTATAAATGTAATTGCGGTATTATTAAAAATTTCGGAGAGAATATCCAGAGGAGGCAAAAGGACGATAATGCCCCTGCCTCCATTCCTGTTAAAACCCGACAGCCAGACCCGTTTCTTCTTCTTCTTCTTCTTCGTGGGTATCCCTGATTTTTTTACTCTCTCTCGAATCCCTTTCAATTCCTCCCTGAAGTCTCTCAATTCCCACACTCTTCTCTTCTATTTCGTTTTCCCCCACCTTCGTTACCCTGTCTCGGTAAGTTTCCCCGTTTCCGCCATGTTTTTCCGGCCGCTGCCCCTGTATTCCGTCGCCGCCTGCCCTGCTTTCCGGCGGGTATGGTGGCGCGTGAGTGTGGGGTTTCGATTGAGTATTATATGTGTGTATGTTTTGTGTAATATACAGTGTGCGTGTGTGCGATTGTGTGCGTGTATGCGATTGTGTGCGTGTGTGTGTTGATCGTGGTGTGTGTGTGCCCTGTCTGGGTATGGTGGTGTTGGTTGTGCCTTGTTTTCCGGTTTTTCTTCCGGACTGTTGTGCATAATCTAATTTTAGATTCTTGAACTTTTCAGATTAATAATTGATTAATGTTACGTGATGTAAATAAATTTTGTACGAGAATTATAATATTTAATCGATGGAATTCACGAAGGATGTTCGATATAATCGAAAACCCGTGAATTTTATCACCGTCGGCGATGAGCCTCGGCGAGCCGAAGATGGACAATGATGATTAATTCTGAGTCCTAAATTATAAATAAATAAAAATTAAAATTAGTTTGTGAAATAAATTTCGAAACGAAAAATGAATAATAAATAATTTTAAATAATAAAAATGTATCGGTGGTTGGGACTTTCGAATTTGAAATTGGATTGGTTGTTGTTTGTTGTTGTGATTGACGTCAAAATGATTCAACGGGTAAGCCGATAAACAAAGGAGACACTGCCCGATTTTCGGGAACATTAATTCCGAAAATACGGAAACATAACCTGTAATTGTCGAAAACGTCGAACGAGGATATAATTGAACTTTATGAAACCTTTTTACGTGACGTGACAAGATATTTTGTGAATAATCGATTACCCTATTTTTTTCAAAACAACAAATATACGTATTTTCCGAAATTAAATACCGAACCGAGTTTCGAAGATGTGAACCATAATTGCTATGTGTATTTCGATAATACATATAAATATGAATTCGGTTATGAAATCGTATGGGTAGAATAGGATAACGATTTGATGTTAGGCTTAAGCAGTTATCTGAATTAGGGTATTTCAACCCTATAGGTTTTAGACGGAAGACCCGAGATTTGACATCGGACTAGGAACGATCTAGTGGTTAGACGTCGAGATCAACGAAGTTTCAACTGAAGGGTCTGAATGTTGGGATCGTAGCCAGAATAGGATAGTAGTTTGACGATAAAGCCGAACGATCAAAGTCGAACCAAAGTCAATAGCGGTTAAAGCTTATTGAGGCAAGTATTCTGGATCTTTCTATTAAATACTGCAAGTATTCTTGATTTTCTCTTAAACATTGCAAGCGTTTCTGATTTTCTTTTAAATTACTGCAAATATTTATTCATTCATATTCTAAGTTCAGAATAGTTAAATGTTTTACATTTCGCTGCAATTACTCATAGTATGCATGTTCCTTTTATTCTTGTTCCTATAATTTGATTGCTCTCTTGAGCAAATACCCATTCTTTCGGGTTATTTGCGAACCCTGAATTGGGATGTTTTGAATTCAAAAAGATTTGATATCAAAATACTCCACGGGCTGGATAATGATATTTTGGGGATTAAGTTTTACTTAATCTTAAGGACCGAAACATAACCGGTGCCTTGAGATGGGCCGTAGTGCCTGGGGACCCGACTGGATCTATACAGGTAGGTATAGATCTGCATTGTATCCTGACTGATCAGCAGGATATATATGCGAACTAGTGTCCATTCTAATTTATTGTTGATCGCCATTAACGGCATTCTCTCTCGAATGGTTTTATGATTCCAAAACCGGACAAAACCCTGATTTAGGAGATGAATCGGGGAATCGCTTGTCATTTTTGGATTTAAGTTAAAGGCTGGTGACAGCCAACGTTTATTCGCTCACTCACTCAAAATAAATAGAATTGTTTAAAATTGTTTTAAGATTTTGTCCGGAAGTTTTTCATTTGCTAGTAATATTTGAACTCAAATTATATACTTGCTGGGCATTTTGGCTCACTCTTGCTTTGTGAATTCTTATTTCTGCCAGAAACAGATAAGGATAAAAGTGAATAGCTTTGATAGACAGCAGAAGTTAGAGAAACTTCCGCTGCGAGAGGTTGAAGGTGTTAGAAGAATGTGACAAGAGCATTAGTTTAAAGGTATTTACACTTGTATTCTAGTTGTGATGAGTTGTAGAAGGTTAGATTCTTGTTTCATACCATAACCTGTATACGATCCGGATTCAAGGGGTTATTTATTTATTTCTTTATTTTATGTAATGATTGTTTAGTGACACCAAATCTTGACCCCGGATTTGGGTTGTTACAAGTTGGCATCAGAGCTGCAGGTTATTGGTCACTGAAATAAGAATAGGTGAGAGTAAGATAAGAATAATAGGTCGTACAAGATAGGAAAGATCCTAGGCATATTCAGGATTAATTGAGTTGAGCGCGAATTAGGGATAGTAGATCCGGGATGGAGTTGCTAAGATAGGATCGTTGAGAAATGTAAGGCGAATATCACAACATTATAGGTATATTGAGTTCTTAGATCATACAATAATAAGGAATCGACGGATCGACGGAGACTGGGTATGTTACCCTATTTTTCATGTGGTTTTGAAGGAAATGCGGTTGATTTCGTGAGAATTTGTGTAAGAGAGGCTACGATTTAACTTAGGTATTAGGACGAATTCCATGTCAAAGGCAACCAGTTGATGGAAGCTGATGAAGAAATAATGTTGCGCGTTTCGAAGGCACCACCATTGCGAGAAGATTCTTATCACTTATCGGGAGCTGCGCAAGAAATAATATCTACCTTACTAGGTACAGGTAAGACTAGCGAGAAGGTGCGCCCTTACCTACGGACAGAACATCGAATCGTATGCGTGGTTGTAAGCATAACGTCAAGGACGAAGATGAGAATATGAAAGACAATGGTAGGCGTCAGCATTGGGTTCGAGTTAGGAATAAGATGATATACGATGGTAAATGAAGTATCGTCAATCAATAAGTGCGAGCTGAATCCAAGAAAAAGTGGAAGAGGTACCAAAGTAGAGAGACCCTTATATGCATTCTTTTAATTAGACATTTCATTGGTAAATCAGGAAAATAACAAGTAACTTATATAGTAATGACGACCAAATATTTGATTTCCAAAATTTTAAAATGAGATCCCGGAAGAGATTTTCTTAATCAAATTTCGGAGGATTTTTGCATGAAATGAGTTTTACAATTTGGTTGTCGAATTACTATTTATGTTCTTGTTATTATAAACAGAAAGTGACCTAAAGAGAAGAATGGAATTAGACTCAGTGTTGTTAGTTCAAAGAATCAAGTAGAATCACTAACAGGGACAAAGTTTAAAGTTTTTCGTGAAAGACAAAAGTAAACTTTGTTTAATAAAA
The DNA here is from genome assembly GCF_009905375.1 of Apium graveolens. Lineage (NCBI taxonomy): Eukaryota > Viridiplantae > Streptophyta > Magnoliopsida > Apiales > Apiaceae > Apium > Apium graveolens. The sequence continues at coordinate 27,807 of NW_027417485.1, read as the reverse complement.
TCAATAATTGAATCAACATATAAAATATTATTTATCCAATTTATAAAATTATTAAAATTTAACGAGATTCGTGAATCAAATGGACGGAGGATGATTGAAGGAGATGGTAGAATCTTCTAGATGGTGGAAGAGGAATCATATTTTATCGACGAAATTGAGGCGTTGTGTGATCGATGGTTATTTTATGCAGATAAATGGAATCCAAAGCAGTGGTTATAAATTTCGCAAGGACGCAATTATGGTCAAATCATTACAATATTGGACATGGAGGCATTTCCAGACGACATTCCGAAGTTATAACGTGAGCAAAACGGTGAATCTCTCATTCGAATGGTTTCTGAAAGCATACGTAAGTGAAACGTGGAAGGTGATCAATATCGACATTCTTTTTTCTGATCCGGTAGTATATGTTTTCGTGATTCTTGAATACGTATGAGCTTCTTTTATGGATAAATCATATGAGGCGAAAACAAAATTTATGTATTTCGTCTGAATTGTTTCTCTTCTCAAATTCTTGATTCCTGATTGAGACAACAGTGTTGTGATATGATGCTTTGTCGAAATGACGAAGAGTTGGGTGGGACGCCACCTAATCATGTGATGTATTCCATATAGTATGAAAGACTGGACATCTTGAGTACGAATATGGGTGTCTCATTCACATTTAAATCTTCACTCATTTTTCTTCCTTCAATTTTCTGATTTACAAATTCTTCCAATCAGTTGTCGCATTGTTATTCCTTATTCCGTTTTTCAATCAAAATCATGTTCACAAACTTTCCTCTTGCGTAGAGACTGTTCTCCGACGATTTCAAAAGAAGTGAGATAGTGTGATACGTGGAATCATACAACGAACATAGATACGACTGCAAATCGATAAATGATGGACATTTGCGAGCAAGGAAGAATGGACACACTGACAACGTGGTCGTGATAAAGACATCAAATCTGATAGTTGTTCATGTTATGAGGATCTCATCAGTATGATAAATTACGTTAACGCGATGCACTTCAAATCAGAAAATTTCGACAAGAAATAAATCGTTAGTGAACCGTAACGAATAAATTAGTTATAAAATAAGGAAGTAAGGCTATGTACATCAGACAATGCGAATAAGCATCGGGGCGTCAATTAAAGATTAAGGAAATTCTAAACGATGCCTCAGATAAGCAATTAAGATGTGAAGCATCCCTTCGTCGCAGGAAGATATTTGTCGTAAAGATTCCAGATGGAAGAAATCTTAAATGTAATCGAATTTCAGACGTCTTCTTTAAGGAATTGTGAAGTTCTCTAACTTGAGTAAATAAGTAATGGTAAATTTAATACCCATAACCGGATCAATGATGAAAATTCGATAGAGGAATATAAGTGAAGATGAAGCATTGGTGACTCGATTGCGAAACCTTATAAGAAATAACGAACTGATGATGGAGTCTTCACCCGATTGTGATGATGATAATTAAGACCCTATGTGGTTATTAAAAGATAAATAGGCTCACTAACGAAATTGAGCGTGTATCGTCAAAGAAGGAAGGTTGTTGTGGTTCGTTGAAGGATGCGGCATAATTTTAAAAATAACTGTACACAAATTGGTAATGGTCAGAAATAAATTAAAAGAATCGCGAAATTAAATTTTAAGTTCATTAATAACAATTTGCACTATCCTGAAAGAACTGAGAAATGTAGGGTTATATTAATCATTATTGGAGTAAGACCCAATTCCAGTTAAAAAGATATATGTTATGCCAGTCAGATGTTGATCAAAGGTGAATTGTGGGAATTGATGATTTTGGTTGATGAAAATGGGTGGATATAATTGTGGATGATTTGGTTGATTGATGGTGTCGGCTTGAGTCCGACTGGTAGTCAATGGTGTACGGGAAGTGCTGCTCAAACTTTCAGAAATTACTCTATGTTCACGAATAAAGAAGTATATTTTCGTTTTCATCAGTACTCCAAACAATTGCGATCTCGGTTCTTGAGGAAGAATGTTATGATCAAACCAACTTTATGTAATTGGTCTTTGATTCCAGTTAGCTAGATAGCACTTGGTTTAAGTGATCATTTAAAGGAGGTGATTGATCCACTTTTCCAACTAATGGTTAGTTAAATGGAAATCGATTCTAACTAGATTGATTCAAGCTCTAACATGATTTCCAGATCCGAAATCAAAGCGATAAGAAATTTGGAAAATGTAATGGCATGAACGTAAATTGAAATCTTAGTACAATTAGCGTGATGTTACTGCAAATAGGTGCAAGGTTTGATCCAGAAGAATACACTCTTTTCGATAAATAAGAGGATCAGGAAGTTACTGGTACACGCTAGTAAGAAGAATATTTTTAAGAACTGAGGGTTCAGGATAAAGCAAAGGGAGTATATCATCTGCAATAGCGTTCCAGAAAGAACTTGGATGTATACCCATATCGAATGACAAATTAATGGAAGATTCGAATGTACACTTCTTTTGAACGGCGGTTGAATGGAAGTTGCTGTAAAATAGCGGAAAGCTCGCAAATTCAAGCATCTAATGAAAGAAGGAGATTGATGAAGTCCGCATGTGAACTCAGGGAAAAGAGATGATGGTCAATGAAGAGAAATCAAACACGTGATCTGTGATACGTCAAGCAAGGCTAAGAAAATAGCTACCGAGGAAATTCGATAATTCTGTTAGTAAGAATTTAAATAGTATAAATAAAAGCCTTCATTCCAGTGTGAACTTCATAAATGACTTATCCAATAATAAACAGAGTAATATTACTAAGAAAAAGAAATTTGTTACATTTGAAAGAGATAATGAATAATGAAAATGGAGAAATAAGGAAGAAAAGAAGTGGAATAAAAAGGATGATAAAGAAATTTTATAAAATCAACCAGGAAATATGCAAGTTGGGAACGTCGGTTGTGCCAGAATTGTAGGGGAATGAGATGAAACGCTGATAGTTGGAGATAGGGATTTGTTCCAAAATTGCGTGTAAACAGGATTGATTAAACAAAGGTATTAATGGCAAACTGCTAAAGAAAAATGTTACCATGAATCTCATGTCGGAATTCTTTAAAACTAAAGTGAAGTCCCGGAGGTTCGAACAAATGATTTACCAAGGGTACCTCAGGGAAGGAGGTAAGAATTTCTCGTCGGTTAATGCACAGAGTCAAGCTGGTGTCAAAAGCCCTGTATCGTCTAACTCAATAGGGATAAAATAATAAGTGAAGGAAAACTTCAGAAATATGGAATGAAAGAATAATGAAATAAAGGGTATTTTGTACTATACACAAAAGCGGTTATGGAAAGAGAGAATGGAAATATGAGGTTACGCGTCGATTATCAGAAACTGTAAGTTGAAGATTAAGTGAACATAATGTATCAGGAGTATTGGGATAGTGTGATTGTATTTATTGATAACATCCTCGCTAATTCAAGGACTGAGAAAGACCAAGTTGAACGCCTGAAGATATGCTTGCGAAGAGTTGGAAAATAACAGCTGCATTTTCAGCTTCAAAGATATGAATTATGGTTATAATTGATTATGAGCTCCAGTGTGTGGGTAAATACCAAATAGGAAAGGTCCATTTAGGAACAGATGTTCAAATAGAAAGAAAAGAGTGAACACCATTAGGATTGTTGTGAAATGGTTAAAAGAATTGGAAAAGTTAGGAACTGAAGAATAGGTTTTGATCCGTCTTCTGGGTTATGCTGATACTTAATTTGATGTTAGATATCAAAGGTGGTATTAATGCAGATGATTGATGTTGACTTCAGTATGGGACGTTGTGAGCATCAAAGTTCGTATTGATATCTAATTTGATATGACAACAAAATGAGTATTAGTACCAAGAGACCGGGCTTTGAATAAAGTTATGATTCATTCCGTTCCAAAATTAATATTTCCTTGTAGATAGTAGCAGATTCTCGCTCGATGAATCTACTTGATAGTGATTGAAAAGAAATAGAAGTATGCTACCAAGTGGTGAGTAGATGCAATTGCCAAAAATTTTCTTTTTAGCCTTTGAATAGATGTAGAACATTTTGAAGCATCAGACGTCATGAGCTCAGGACATCGGGTGCAGACGAATAGAAAATGCAAGAGACCGATTAAAGATTCTCGAATACGATTGGAATTGATCATATGCCAGACTACCCGAACAGATGGAGACATGAAACGTAAAGTAGAACAGTCAGTGAAAATAGAAATTTCATGAACACAAACTATTAGAATTAGAAAGAAAAGAGGGTTAGTTTAAATTAAGTTAGTCTTTTGAAATAGTGAGGTAGATAAAACGATTGTGAATGAGTTGGTCTTGTTGTCGCAAGTATAACGAGTCCATAAGACATTCAGGTGCGTATGACTGCGAGGAGTAATTTAGCTCCAAATGTATGAAGTAAAGATTGAGTTAGAGATTGCATGAGCAACTGATAGATTTGATGACGGTAAAAGGCCGTTGAATTTTGATTAAGGTGATGAGGACTGAGAAATTATAAGAAAGATACTTGGAAAACATCATGGTTTGTTCCTTAGCATGATTCTGAAGACATAATCCTTTTTAAGGGGGGAAGGATGTAACGTCTGGGAAATAATATGTAATTATTTTTATCAATAAATAATTATTATGTGATTTTAATGTGAATTTTGGTGAATTATTGGATGATGGATAATAATATTTGGATGTTTATTATGATAAAAATTTAGATATTTTAATTTTTAATTATCCAGAATTAAATATAGATAATTTTAGGTATTTTTCCTGGTAATTTTTGGATTATTATATGATTTTATAAGAATTTATAGAATTAATAATGATTATTCTTACATAATTATAAAATTAATTTTTAGAATCAGAAATCGTTCCACTTCAATCGTTTTTACATTTTTGCAACCCGAAACTCTTCCGAAAACTCCTTCCTAACCTAATCTGATAATTCTGAACACTTTTCATGTTTTGACATTTTCGATCCGGGGAACGGTTTGACCTGTACGAGTCCCGGTGTGAAATTTAAATACGCAAATCATTTTATATACCGATACAAGTCCCTATTCTCAAAAGGCGAGATAGTATTACTTCATTTTCGTATAAAGTATTTTATAAGAGTCTCTGTTTTGATAATTATTCAAATTTGATATTAAAATCGTATCGTCTTTTCAGTTACTTAGCGGCTAAGTAACTTATTTTCGGATCTGATTTGTAAATGTAATTATCAAATTATTAAATAAATAAGATATGTGATGGTTCTGTCAGCCTTGTGTTGCTGTATCATAAATTGTTTGTGATTTGTGGGACGCGAAGATTAATTTCATAATTAATTATCGAGCTGTATAAATTTATTTTGTTTTTAAAATGGTTTTGTTGTCTATTTATTTTCATAAATGCTAAATTTGTTTCTAAAATAATTTTTGTTGCTTTATAATGTTATTTATTATTTTTAGGAGTTTATAAAAATAAGAAATCAATATTTTATCAATTATTCTTCTTTAAATTATTTATTAAGTAATAAATAAGGGTTATTTAAATTTTATATAATTTTATAAAGCCACCAGAGCATGTTAAAGTTATAAAAATTATTTTATTATGTTAGATATATTTGATAATGTCATGGCTGATATGATTTATGTTTAGTTTTCAGATCTTACTTAACAGGAAAAATCAGTACTTAACTGGGAATCAGTACTTATACTGGAAGTCAGGACTTAAGGATATCAGTACTTATATTATCAGGAGATAATCATGAGAAGTTGGATATCACAACTTAAGTGCTGAAGGACGATCAGATAAGGACAGTAGCTGATTAAAGGAAAGAAGATCGAGATAAACATAAGAAGAGATATGCATGAAGAAGGAGTTCCGTGAAGAATGGAATACTTGGAAGAAAAGATATCTGATTGATATATTTTAGGAAGCAGAATTATATTCCATATCAATTAGCGATTATCTTGTAACTGTGTAGTATATAAACACATACATAGGGTTTACACTATAAGTGTTATCATATTCGAGAAGATTATTCATTGTAACCCTAGCAGCTCTCGTGATATTTGTTCATCACTGAGAGGTAACAGTTCCATACTATAACAGAGTTTATTGTTTCAATAAAGTTTGTTTTCTGTTACTTAAGATATTAAAGTTCGATTTGATTGTATTTTACACTGTATTCACCCCCTCTACAGTGTGTGTGACCTAACAAGTGGTATCAGAGCTTATCTGTTAACACACATACAGTTAAAGATCCAAACACAATCATGTCTGACACAGAAACTCCGACTAAGCCTACCAAAACTGAAGTACCTCCAAAGGCACAAATCCAAAGTCGGTATGAAACCATTAGAGTTCCCATACTGAGACCATCTGAATATGCATATGGAAGGTGAGGATGACCATGTTTCTGGAAGCTATAGATCCAGAATATCTTGATAGAATCAAGGAAGGACCTCATAAACCAACCAAGCTCGCTGTTGCAGTTGCAGGTGAAGCAGCAAAAACCATACCAAAGGAAAAGAGTGATTATACTGCTGAAGATATCACATCAATTGCTAAGGATGCTAAGGTACGACACTTACTGCATAGTGCCATTGATAATGTAATGTCAAACAGGGTAATTAACTGCAAGACTGCTAATGAGATATGGGATGCTCTGGAAACAAGGTGTCAGGGAACTGATACAATTAAGAAGAACAGGAAGACAATACTCACTCAAGAGTATGAACACTTTGACTCAAAGGCTAATGAATCATTGACTGATTTATATGATAGATTTGTCAAACTCTTGAATGATCTGTCACTGGTTAATAAGGAGTATGATCTTGAAGATTCAAACCTTAAATTCCTGTTAGCTCTTCCTGAATGTTGGGATTTGAAGGCAACAACAATAAGAGACAATTACAATCTTGATGAAACAACTCTTGATGAAATTTATGGAATACTCAAGACTCATGAACTTGAGATGGAACAAAGAAGCAAGAGGAAAGGAGGAAAGTCAAGGACAGTTGCTCTTAAGGCTAAAGAAGAATCCCCCAAGGCAGCTACCTCAAGGAAAGACAAGGGTAAAGCTCTGTTCACAAAGTCTGATACTGAGTCATCAAGTTCTGAAAGTGATGATGACTCAGATTCTGAAAGCTTGCCTGAGACTGATGCTGATGAGGAGATGATGAAGCTGTGTGCTCTTATGGTGAAAAGGATCACAAAGATTGCATACAGGAAGTTCAGGAAGGGAAAGAAGTTTTCCAGGAAAGGTATAGGTTCTGATAAGAAGAATTTCAGAAGATCTGAAGGCAGAGGAGGAAAGTCTGATAGAGGAGATTATACCAATGTCAAATGCTATAATTGTGGTGAGAAAGGCCACTTATCTCCTGATTGCAAGAAGGTAAAGGGTGACAAAGGCAAGGCTCTTGTCACAAAGCAGAAAAGCTGGACAGACACCTCAGACTCTGAAAGTGAGGAGAACTATGCGTTGATGGCAAATGCTGATAAAGAAAGTTCTGAGAGCAGTTCTGAAGCTGCTAAAACAAAGGTACCTCAGACTACTTATGCTTTTCATACTGATGCTATTAATGAGTTGATAAGATATCTTAAAACCTTGTTTGTTAGTTATAGAGATCAAACTTTAACATGTGAAAGATTAACTTCTGAAAATCTTGCTTTAAGAAAAGAAATGATTTCTTAGAAAAAGAGTTAGTTATGTTCCATCAAACTCCGAAGGATAGAGATGATGCTTTTTATGTTAGGGATGAAGTGCTAAAAATGAATGAATCTCTAAAAACTGAGTTAGAAAAGGAAAGAGAGATTATCAGGACTTGGACTAACTCTGGCAAAACAACTCAAAATTTGCTAAGTAGTGAAAATTGGAAAGAGGGCTTAGGTTATGGAGAGGATAAGAATGATAAAGGAACTGTAGAAATTAAGCCTGTTGTTAAGCAAAAGCCAAAGTTAAAACCTGTTAAGTTTGTAACTGTAAAGTCTGATAATGATAAATCAGAAGTTAGAGAGGGATTAACTTCTGACAAACTAAAATAGGAAAAGACAGCTGAAGTAAACATAGGCTTAATGACTAAGAAGCAGCTTAAGCATAAGCTGAAAGATGTTAAGAATGTAAACAAGGTAAAATCACCTAGGAAAAATAGGAATGGAAAGGAAGGTGTGAATAAAAGCAATGATTATAAACCTGTTCCTGATGCTCCTAGGAAAACATGTCATAACTGTGGAAGTTCTAACCATCTGGCTTCTTTTTGCAGGAAGAATAAGAACATTAACTCCTTACCTTCAAAATCAGGAGTTAAGAGTCAGTCTGTTAGATATAAACCACAGAATCCTTGTTTTCATTGTGGTAGTTTATGGCATTCCATTTATACTTGTAAGGAATATCATAGTTTGTACTATGATTATTATCAATTAAAACCTTCTTTGAAGAAAGTTTCCATTGTTCCTTCTAGTGTAAATTCTGATTCAAAGTCTGATAGTGTAAGTTCTGATAAGAAAAATGTTAACATAAACTCTGATGCTAAATCCGCTATAAATGTTAACAAACTTGATAAGGCCAAAGGATCCAAGCAAGTCTGGGTCCTTAAAACTAATCATTAAAGGTCTTTTTGATTGCAGGGCAACAGGAAAAATATTCTAGTTCTGGACAATGGATGTTCAGGACATATGACTGGAAATAAAGCCCTGCTATCAGACTTTGTGGAGAAAGCTGGCCCAAGTGTTTCTTATGGAGATGGCAACATTGGAAAAATATTGGGATATGGCAATATCAATCTTGGGAATGTCATCATTAAAGAAGTAGCTCTGGTCTCAGGACTTAAACACAATCTGCTGAGTATAAGTCAAATCTGTGACAGAGGTTATCATGTTGATTTCTTTGAAGAACACTGTAAAGTTGTGAGTAAATCTAAAGGCAAAGTTGTTCTGAAAGGATACAGGTGTGGTAACATTTATGAAGCTAAGCTTTCAACAAGTACTGATGGTTCTGCAATCTCTCTGATGAGTAGAGCATCAATTGAAGAAAGCTGGAAGTGGCACAACAAACTCTCTCATTTAAATTTCAACAATATAAATGAGCTGGTCAAGAAAGATCTTGTGAGAGGACTTCCAAAGTCAGTATTTGCTCCTGATGGCCTTTGTGATTCTTGTCAGAAGGCCAAACAAAGAAAATCTTCATTTAAGAGCAAGACTGAATCATCAATTCTTGAGCCTTATCATCTATTATATGTTGATCTATTTGGTCCAGTGAATGTCATGTCTATTGCAAAGAAGAAATATGTGTTAGTCATAGTGGATGAGTTCACCAGATACACATGGGTGTATTTCTTGCACACAAAAAGTGAAACTGCATCTATCTTGATTGATCATGTCAAACATCTGGATAAATTGGTCAAAGATTCTGTGAAATCCGTAAGGAGTGATAATGGCACTGAGTTCAAGAATTTGATAATGGAAGAGTTCTGCAAAAACCATGGAATTAAGCAGGAATTTTCTGCTCCTGGAACTCCACAGCAAAATGGAGTTGTTGAAAGGAAGAATAGAACTCTCATTGAAGCTGCACGTACAATGCTTGAAGAAACAAAGCTTCCAACCTATTTCTGGGCTGAAGCTGTGCAGATTGCTTGTTTTACTCAAAATGCAACACTCATTAACAAGCAAGGAAAAACACCATATGAGATGGTGAAGAAAAAGAAGCCAAATCTGAAGTACTTTCATGTATTTGGATGCAAGTGTTTTGTTCTCAAGACTCATCCTGAACAACTATCCAAGTTTGATCTAAAAGCTGATGAAGGAATCTTTGTTGGATATCCACTTTCCACAAAAGCCTTCAGAGTCTATAATTTGAGAACAAAAGTGGTCATGGAATCTATCAATGTCTCTTTTGATGACAAGAAGATTACTGGTCTTGAAGATTTTATTGACCATGATCAGCTGAGATTTGAAAATGAAGACTCAAATTCTGATACTGAAAATCCTGACAGTCTAAGTCCTGATACTGTAAACTCTGATGGATTAAACTCTGATGTTATTGAAACTGTGGTGACTACGCCAAAGGAAAATGCACCTATGCAGGGGGAGCATACTCAAGATCTTACCACATCTCAAGAAACATCAGAACATACATCTGGCTCTTCAAGTTCTGATTCGTCAAGTTCTGATAAGCCAAGTTCTGATAGTGCTGAAAATCTAAATTCTGAAGAATCCAACTCAAAGAGCATAGTTTCAGGGGGAGCATTAGAAAATGAAAATGAAGACAACATGGATCATGGGGGAGCATCCAGTTCTAGAGAAAACCTTCCATCTGCAAGGAAGTGGACAAAATCACATACACCTGATTTGATAATTGGAAATCCTGATGCAGGTGACAGAACTAGAACAGGTACTTCAAACGAATGTCTTTACAATTTTTTTCTCTCTCAGACTGAGCCAAAGAAAGTGGAAGAAGCTCTTCAAGATGCTGATTGGGTGCAAGCAATGCAGGAAGAGTTAAATGAATTTGAAAGAAACAAAGTCTGGACCATAGTGCCAAGACCAAAAAATAGATCTGTTGTTGGTACAAAGTGGGTATGCAGAAACAAAACTGACAGTGATGGCATAATTACAAGGAATAAGGAAAGGTTCATTGCAAAAGGATATTCTCAACAGGAGGGAATTGATTATGATGAAACATTTGCACCAGTTGCTAGGTTAGAAGCCATAAGGATATTTTTGGCTTATGCTGCTCACAAAAAGTTTACTGTCTTTCAAATGGATGTGAAAAGTGCTTTTCTCAATGGAGAATTAGAGGAGGAAGTATATGTTGAACAACCTCCAGGCTTTGTAGATTCCAAACATCCAGATGATGTCTACAGGCTTGATAAAGCACTTTATGGACTTAAGCAAGCTCCTAGAGCATGGTATGAGACTTTAGCTCAGTTTCTTCTGGAAAGTGGATTCAACAGAGGAACAATAGAAAAAACAATGTTCTACCTCAACCATGGAAAGGACTTACTTCTGGTCCAGATTTATGTTGATGATATCATTTTTGGGTCTACAAATGACAGATTTTGCAAGAAGTTTGCCAAACTGATGCAGTCAAGGTATCAGATGAGTATGATGGGGGAACTTAGCTATTTTCTGGGCCTTCAAGTCAAGCAGAATGAAGAAGGCACTTTTATTTGTCAAACTAAGTACAGGTGAAACTTCCAGAAGAAATTTGGAATGCAAGATTGTTCAAGTGCATCCACTCCCATGGCCACTACAACAAAACTGGATAAGGATACTGGTAAATCAGTAGATGTTACTGATTACAGAGGTATGATTGGCTCACTACTCTATCTAACTGCTAGTAGACCTGATATCATGTATGCTACCTGTCTTTGTGCAAGATTTCAAGCAGATCCAAGAGAACCTCACTTAACAGCTGTGAAAAGAATTTTCAAGTATCTTAAAGGAACAGCTGATATGGGATTGTGGTATCCTAGAGAATCAGATTTTAAACTAATAGGTTACTCAGATGCAGATTTTGCAGGTTGCAAAATTGACAGGAAAAGCACAAGTGGAAGCTTCCAATTTCTTGGAGGCAGATTGGTTTCTTGGTTCAGCAAGAAACAAAAGTCAATTTCCACATCAACTGCAGAAGCAGAGTATATTGCTGCAGGAAGATGTTGTGCACAGATTCTTTGGATGAAGAATCAGTTACTGGATTATGGGTTAACACATTTCAAAATCCCTATTTACTGTGATAATCAAAGTGCTATTGCTATGACAGGTAATCCAGTTCAACACTCTATGACAAAGCACATCAGCATCAGGTATCACTTCATCAGGGTACATGTGGATGAAGGTACAGTGGAATTGCACTTTGTTCCAACAGATCAACAACTTGCAGATATCTTCACAAAACCATTGTGTGAAGCCACTTTTACAAGATTGGTAAATGAACTTGGAATGGTTTCGGGTTCTTTCTCTAAATCTACTTAGTTTTGTTCTGTTATATCAGACTTTATGATCAGTATTTACAGAATTTAATCTCTTTGTGTATTATGTGCTTAATTGACAAATGTGTTTAAGTACTGACTGTTGTCTGATATATGTTTCTAAACTCTGATAAGTGATATGTCTGTTTAAGTAACTATTCAATCCTATGAGGATAACTGTGCTAGATGCTGATCTAGTAGTCTTCAATAAATAAAGGATCCCATGTAAGAAGTAATTATTTCTGTGGAAATCTATTGACACAAGCAAATTCTGATAATTGAGCTTAGTTGAGTTTACTTTGTCTATCTTATTACTAAGTCACAAATTAGAATAATGTTACTCATCTGTTAAGTTCTGATACTAGTAAATCTGCTGAATGCACTAAGTGCTGATAAACCTCACTTATCAAAAGAAAAAGAAAAAGGATCAAAGAATAAAATCAGGTACTCCTTTGAGATCTAGAGTAAAAATGTGGAAGGGACGACCCAAGTGCATTGCTGGTATTAAGTAATATGCATCAGAAAAGCAACTAAAATATTTTCTTGGTGACTTTTCACACTCTATGATTACTGGAGAAATACTCTGATAATAGCATAAATTCTGATAAGCAGTCGTGACTCACTTACACTGAGAAGCCACTGTGAAATGGAATTTAAAAAGATGCATAAAATTAGCACAAAATAGTTGAGGTGGACTCAAGCATAAACTCATTCATCAGTAGGTTTCAGGATAATGACAGCTCTTTAGCAAAGTTTTAGTTATGCCTTATTTCTAAGATGTACTGAAGTGAATCAGACTTTACTCTTTGTCTGATATTTAGCATAATGAACACACTAATCACTCCATATGAATGATGAAAATTACTGTGGTGATCTATGTTGTTTTAGATGAACAGTTATTGTGTTACATTGCACAAATTATGAGGACAAGTTCTGATTACATATTCTGATGATTAAGTTCTGAAGAATACAAATCAAAATTTGTGTGAGGACTTCCTAAGATAGGCATTCCTTTTTCGAGTTAAGAAATTATGTTCTGATGACTGTTAAGTTCTGATATAAGTCTAAGTTCTGATATTACAGTCTAATTCTTTACTTGACTTATCTGTGGATAAAATTAAATAATAGTCTCGGTTCAAACTAAAATATGATGAAGTGGAAGATTAATAGTCACTATGGTTAGGGTTAGTGATATTCATACTTGAACAGTCAACTTTTACTTGCTTCTTGTGCGCATTAAACCATGTTTTCTCTTTCCAATGAATGTTTTTCTTATTCCAAGTCTGGGGAGACGAGGTAGAATTAATTCTACCTGTCAATATTAAATTTCTTTGCGTCTCCTGGCATTCTCCTGCCTATATAAGCAACCACTTCACATCAGCCTTCCCATCAAATCTTTTCTCACAAACTTACCTTCATACTTTTTCTATCAAAAACACCATGGTCAGATACAACATGTTTTTGAACTACGAAACCTTCAATATGGAGCTAAGCTGTGCCGATTGGCAGCAGGAATGGCACGTTACTGCCATTCCTGATGAGATATGGGACTCTATCCCACAGGAGGTACTCACCCACCTCCTGTTCTTCTATATGGATTACCATCGCCATCTGGAACGATTGGAGGAGGAAAGGCTGGAAGCTCTCAGCCAGCAAGAGCGAATCATTCGACTCGCCATTCTGTTTGTTGAGAGTAGGAAGAAGAAATGATTTATTTTCTTCTTCCTGTTTTTCTTCATCATCAGCCTTGCCCTGCTTCTTGAGCTAGGACTAAGGCTGTTGATGTTAGGTTTAGCAGCTTAGGAAAATCTTGTATAAATTCTGATGTACTTTCAATTTCATGAATGTATTCTCTTGATATATTAATGAAATTTGTTTTTGTTTCAAGATTTTGTCTCTGAGATATTTTGTAATGAATTGATAAATCCTGATAAATATTCATATTCTGATGACCATATAAATTCTGTTTTAATTTAAGTTCTGATTTTACTTTATCAGTACTTACTCATCTGATTTATTTTGGTCATTTTCACTTGATTTATTTTCAGAATATTAATGTTGCAGTGAAAAATAATTAAATAAGTGGGAACGGTTTCAATTTTGAATTAAAACTGTTTCACCTTGAATAATGGAATATCTGGGTAAGTGGAACGGTTTTTCCTTGAAAAATGGCAAGTGGGTAAGTAATGATTACTGTTTTCTCGTGCCCAGTAATTATCCGTTATTACTGCATGTCTGACAGGTGTCCAACGGTTACATTTTTTTTAAAAAAAAAAGAGGAGTATAAGTAAGACAGAGAGAAGATTTTTTAATCTTTTATTTCCTTTCATACTTTTTCTCTACTTGCTTTTACTCTCTTTCTTCTTCTCACGTTGGTTTTTCATACAGACATTTTCTCAAACACCTAACAGGCACTCTTAAATCTCAATTTTTCACATGGCACTTAAGGATTTAATCATTGATGGAGCTAAGTTTGTTCCAAATAACTATGCTGCAATTCTTGATCATGCTGAAGCTCCAACTGAATTGCATTTTGTGCAAGATCTTCTTGCACATAGTGAGATTGGGTATGCATTGACCCAGCCTTAAGTCTTTTCGAGCCAACAAATTCTGACATTTTGGCGGACGAGGCACTTTGATAATGGTGGTACACATGGTACTCCTAGTATTATTTTCGAAGTGGTGTGATTCTTCTTATGCCGTCACTCCTGGTACAATACGCAAGGCTCTACATCTCTCAGAAGGATGTACTTTTTTATTTCCAGAGGAATCAGCTCTTCAGGAGTTAATGGCCAGTTTGGGATATGAACAGAGTTTGGCAAAGCTTGGGCAGTTGAAATGGGCTCATATCAGAAGAGAATGGAGCTTCTTCTTCGACTGCATCACTAAAGCTTTTGGGAACAAGTGTTCAAATTTTGATGCTCTTCCTATAATGAGTCAGCACATCGGGTATGCTATTATAAACCAAACTCATTTTGATTTTGCAACTGCTATAATTGGTTTTATTGGGGATAGGATGACAGAAGATAGGAATGTTGTTTACTTTGCTAGATTCTGTCAACTTATATATACTTTTTGTACTGATGAACCTCAATTAGTCAGTTCCTCAACTTCACCTTTTAAGGTTGCAAAACGTTACTTTAATGACCTGATAAATGCTGACACTAAGAAATCAGTGGTTAGACCTTTACAGATTCCTCAATTTGTAAAACAGATGTTAGTAAATGCTGATCCTGATACTTATAGATCTATTTATTGTGATGTCCAACCAACAACAACCTCCCAAACACCACAACAACCATCAACACCTACCACCCATTCTACTCAACCAACCCTCAGGCAATATATCAAATCCTATCTCTCCACTTCACAGACAGTTCAACCCTCAACCTCAGTACCTACTGTGAAGCCTTCATCTTCCAAGCCAAAGAGGACAAAGACTATTCCTCAAACACCTCAAAAGAGAAGGAGGATTGCCTTGAGAGATGAATCTGATACTGAGGACCAGGTTCCTTCTTCAGAACCTGTTATTGATGAAGCTGAGAAAGAGACTTCTCAGAAGGATTCTGGAATTGAGGGATCTAGGCTTCTCAAGAGGCTTAGAAGAATGACAGTTCCTGAAACTCTCAAGGAATCCAAATCTTCAAAGAGATACAAGAAACAGAGGGCAAACAGACCTGTTTCAGATGATGAAGAAGCAGCAACTCAGGAAGGGGATCAGGAATCTTTGATCTCACAAGAAAAGGAATTTGCTAAAGTCACTTCTTCTCCATCAACTCCATCTCAGGAAGCTGTATCTGAAAAGGCCAACACACCATCTGTATCACCTATTGATCGAGGCACAAGTGCTGATATTGATGTTCAAAACTTGGTTGTGCCTGAAGTAATTTTCCTAGAAGCTCCAACAGTAAATAATCCATCAACAACACCTGTTACTGATGCTGTTCAAACTCCAGAGTTATCTACTACACCTTCTCTGCATCTAAATGCTGATGATCAGAATATAGGTGAGCATCAGGATATGGCTGTTGATCAGAACTTTGCACCAGATCAGCAATTAGAGGATGTTGAAGCCTCCCTTGCTACTCACACTGTTGTTTTAGCAGAAGATACTGATTCTGTAAGTTCTGATGCTGTAAATGCTGGAGATACTGGTGATGCTGCTCCAAATGCAGATGCTGATGCAACAGGTCCTTCAGGACATACTCCTCAACAAACTACTCTTAAGTCTGAACTTGTTCAGAAGTTTGTTACCAGAGAAGCACCAGTGCCTTGGAGTGAAACTCCTGCAGGACAGGAGTGGACTAAGGAATGGAACTCAGTCACCTGTGTTCCAACTGCACAGAATCTGGCTGAGCATTTGACAAAAGCTGATGCGAAGTTACATACTAATGATTTCAAAACACAGCTTAGAGTCACTGCATTGAGTACTAAACATTTGCAAGGTCTTCATTCCAATACTCATGCAGAGTTACATCTCTTAAGGGAAGAACTAATGAAGCAAGAACAAGTTCACAAAATTGATAAGAAAAAGTTCTTCCAACCTACCTTTGACAGGATTGCTAATATTGAGAAGACTCAAGAAATACAACAAGCTCAGATTGATGATATTCTGAAAAATCAAGCTTCTCAGCAATCTCAACTTACTGAAATCCAAGCCTCAGTGGAATTGCTTGTCTCTCTTCTACTACCTGTTGATGCCAAAAAGGGGGAGAAAGTAATTAAGTCCAAATGCAAGCCTGACAAAACACTGAAAGGAAAGGATGATGGCAAGGATGATCAAGGAAGCTCTGGAATGGGTAGAGGTCATAGTCAAGGTAGAGGTTTCACATCAAGAAAAGCTGAAATCACAAGTCACAGGACAAGTTCTGGTACTGGGAAAAGAATTAGTTCTGCTACTGGTAAAAGGATAAGTTCTGATGAACTTTTAGATCTTGATGAAGAAATGTCAAGACAGTTATTTCTTCAGGAAAATCCAGGAATGGACTTGGAGAGTTTAATAGAAGAAGAAGCCAGACTTAAATCAGAGAAAGTCACATCTAAATCTGAAGCTTCTGGTAAAAAGACACTTCCAAAACTCAAAGGCATTGTGATAAAAGAAAGGACAATTGCTGAAGCAACATTGGCTAAATCACAACCGCAGATAGATCCAAGATCCAAGGGTAAAGAAAAGGTTGGTGAACCTATCAAGGTTTATGTGCCTCCTGAGGATGAAGAAATTACTGATGAAAAGGATGATCTTGCTCTGACTTCAAGAAAAGTTCTTAAAACAACCTCTGACATGGCTCAAGTTGTTCAGAGTCAAGATAAAGTAAGTTCTGATATTTCAAATAAGCAAGTAACCTCTGACACAGTTCAAGTTAACTTGATATCAGAAGATAGACCAAAGACACTCCTACCAGGTTTTACTAAAGCAAAACAGACTCAACCTTTGAAGACTGCTGCAAGTGGTTTTGAAGCAAGAGTAGTTACTGGAAAGGAAGCAAGAGATAAAACTGGATTGGGAATGCTGATGAAAGAAGAATACATAACACTACCAATGATCCAACTTCCTTGAGTGAACCAGGTATTGGAGCAACTCCTGAGAGATTGAATCAACTGGAATCTGTACAAATGGTTTACCATACCTACTTGAAAGAATACATCTTGTTGTATTTCATGACAGATGGTAGGGTTTATCATATAAGGCAAAATGCCATTCCATTGAAGTATTTTGAAGAATTGGAGCATGTACTATTCTTACTTCAAGTGGATGACAGATTGACAGCAACTGCTGCAAACTATTTGAAGGATCAGATTCAGAGACAGAAAAGGCTTTATTCTGTTAAGTCTGACAGCACATATGTTCCAATGTACAGAGATCACAAGGGTGATATAGTTGAAATGAAGCCCAACACTGCTAAGATTATAACTACCTTTCTAGGGTACAGGGCTGTGGAATTCAATCTTGAGTCTGATAAAGCTTATTTGATCAGACTGGATCAGGATATAAGAAAAGCAAAGATTAATGATCTCAGGGCTGCAATCTTTCAAATTGGTGAAGATACTGCAGAGCTTAAAGATGCTAAAAGGAGGATGATTGATGAACTTAGATATGCTGAGAGATGTTTGTTGAAGAACTATCTCAGAACAACTCCTGGCATCAGAGAGATCAGAAGATGAAGCCAAGTCGAAGATCGACAACTGCTTAAATTCTGATATTTGTACGGACTGAAGTTGTTATCAGAAGTTAAATATTGGTAAAGCTTTAAGGACTGTAAGTTGTAGTTATCTAGTCTAATTCTCATGCATTTATACTTAATGTTTTTGACATCATCAAATATCTATTAAACTTGTATATTATGCTAATTTACAAGTTGGGGGATATTGTTAGATATATTTGATAATGTCATGGCTGATATGATTTATGTTTAGTTTTCAGATCTTACTTAACAGGAAAAATCAGTACTTAACTGGGAATCAGTACTTATACTGGAAGTCGGGACTTAAGGATATCAGTACTTATATTATCAGGAGATAATCATCAGAAGTTGGATATCAGAACTTAAGTGCTGAAGGACGATCAGATAAGGACAATAGCTGATTAAAGGAAAGAAGATCGAGATAAACATAAGAAGAGATATGCATGAAGAAGGAGTTCCGTGAAGAATGGAATACTTGGAAGAAAAGATATCTGATTGATATATTTTAGGAAGCAGAATTATATTCCATATCAATTAGCAATTATCTTGTAACTGTGTAATATATAAACACAGACATAGGGTTTATACTATAAGTGTTATCATATTCGAGAAGATTATTCATTGTAACCCTAGCAGCTCTCGTGATATTTGTTCATCACTGAGAGGTAACAGTTCCATACTGTAACAAAGTTTATTGTTTCAATAAGTTTGTTTTCTGTTACTTAAGATATTAAATTTCGATTTGATTGTATTTTACACTGTATTCACCCCCTCTACAGTGTGTGTGACCTAACATATTATCTCTACAATAGCTCTAAGGACTTGGTAAAAATAGTAGATGGATTTATTGAGATGTCTAAGTATTTTAAAATGACTTTAACAAGAATTATTTCCATTTTGTGTGCTATCTCATAAAATTCGCAGAAAATAAACCATATACTCAAAAATTATTTTAAAAACTTCGGGAGATAGATATTTTTATGAACTTTATTTTAAAAATTATTTCGTAGTTAAATTCCATGTTTCCTAATTATTGTATAGTTTATAAATGTAATTGCGGTATTATTAAAAATTTCGGAGAGAATATCCAGAGGAGGCAAAAGGACGATAATGCCCCTGCCTCCATTCCTGTAAAAACCCGGCAGCCAGACCCGTTTCTTCTTCTTCTTCTTCGTGGGTATCCCTGATTTTTTTACTCTCTCTCGAATCCCTTTCAATTCCTCCCTGAAGTCTCTCAATTCCCACACTCTTCTCTTCTATTTCGTTTTCCCCCCACCTTCGTTTCCCTGTCTCGGTAAGTTTCCCCGTTTCCGCCATGTTTTTTCCGGCCGCTGCCCCTGTATTCCGTCGCCGCCTGCCCTGCTTTCCAGCGGGTATGGTGGCGCGTGAGTGTGGGGTTTCGATTGAGTATTATATGTGTGTATGTTTTGTGTAATATACAGTGTGCGTGTGTGCGATTGTGTGCGTGTGTGTGTTGATCGTGGTGTGTGTGTGTGCCCTGTCTGGGTATGGTGGTGTTGGCTGTGCCTTGTTTTCCGGTTATTCTTCCAGACTGTTGTGCATAATCTAATTTTAGATTCTTGAACTTTTCAGATTAATAATTGATTAATGTTACGTGATGTAAATAAATTTTGTACGAGAATTATAATATTTAATCGATGGAATTTGCGAAGGATGTTCGATATAATCGAAAACCCATGAATTTTATCGCCGTCGGCGATGAGCCTCGGCGAGCCGACGATGGACAATGATGATTAATTCTGAGTCCTAAATTATAAATAAATAAAAATTAAAATTAGTTTGTGAAATAAATTTCGAAACGAAAAATGAATAATAAATAATTGTAAATAATGAAAATGTATCGGTGGTTGGGACTTTCGAATTTGAAATTGGATTGGTTGTTGTTTGTTGTTGTGATTGACGTCAAAATGATTCGACGGGTAAGCCGATAAACAAAGGAGACGCTGCCCGATTTTCGGGAAAATTAATTCCGAAAATACGGAAACGTAACCTGTAATTGTCGGAAACGTAGAACGAGGATATAATTGAACTTTATGAAACCTATTTACGTGACGTGACAAGATATTTTGTGAATAATCGATTACCCTATTTTTTTTAAAACAACAAATATACGTATTTTCCGAAATTAAATACCGAACCGAGTTTCGAAGATGTGAACCATAATTGCTATGTGTATTTCGATAATATATATAAATATGAATTCGGTTATGAAATCGTATGGGTAGAATAGGATAACGATTTGATGTTAGGCTTAAGCGATTATCTGAATTAGGGTATTTCAACCCTATAGGTTTTACACGGAAGGCCCGAGATTTGACATCGGACTAGGAACGATCTAGTGGTTAGACGTCGAGATCAACGAAGTTTCAACTGAAGGGTCTGAATGTTGGGATCGTATCCAGAATAGGATAGTAGTTTGACGATAAAGCCGAACAATCAAAGTCGAACCAAAGTCAATAGCGGTTAAAGCTTATTGAGGCAAGTATTCTGGATTTTTCTTTTAAATACTGCAAGTATTCTTGATTTTCTCTTAAACACTGCAAGCGTTTCTGATTTTCTTTTAAATTACTGCAAATATTTATTCGTTCATATTCTAAGTTCAGAATAGTTAAATGTTTTATATTTCGCTGCAATTATTCATAGTATGCATGTTCATTTTATTCTTGTTCCTATAATTCGATTGCTCCCTTGAGCAAATACCCATTCTTTCGGGTTATTTGCGAACCTTGAATTGGGATGTTTTGAATTCAAAAAGATTTGATATCAAAATACTCCACGGGCTGGATAATGATATTTTGGGGATTAAGTTTTACTTAATCCTAAGGACCGAAACATAACTGGTGCCTTGAGATGGGCCGTAGTGCTTGGGGACCCGACTGGATCTATACAGGTAGGTATAGATCTGCATTGTATCCTGACTGATCAGCAGGATATAGATGCGAACTAGTGTCCATTCTAATTTATTGTTGATCGCCATTAACGACATTCTCTCTCGAATGGTTTTATGATTCCAAAACCGGACAAAACCCTGATTCAGGAGATGAATCGGGGAATCGCTTGTCATTTTGGATTTTAGTTAAAGGCTGGTGACAGCGAACGTTTATTCGCTCACTCACTCAAAATAAATAGAATTGTTTAAAATTATTTTAAGATTTTGTCCGGAAGTTTTTCCTTTGGTAGTAATATTTGAACTCAAATTATATACTTGCAAGGCATTTTGGCTCACTCTTGCTTTATGAATTCTTATTTCTTCCAGAAACAGATAAGGATAAAAGTGAATAGTTTTGATAGACAGCAGAAGTTAGAGAAACTTCCGCTGCGAGAGGTTGAAGGTGTTAGAAGAATGTGACAAGAGCATTAGTTTAAAGGTATTTACACTTGTATTCTAGTTGTGATGAGTTGTAGAAGGTTAGATTCTTATTTCATACCATAACCTGTATACGATCCAGATTCAAGGGGTTATTTATTTATTTCTTTATTTTATGTAATGATTGTTTAGTGACACCAAATCTTGACCCCGGATTTGGGTTGTTGTTACAGTTTATCTTTCCTCCTCCATAACGTAACTTTTGTTTGCAGTACTTCCAGTTGCAAACTGCGTCTATCAAAGTTTAGATAGCTGAAAATGTAATATTTCTTTTGATTTTATAATGACCTAACTTCTATTGCAATACTCCATTCGTCCTAAATTTTTTATCTGTCTTTTTATGATTAAATTGACAGAATTTTAACTAACATTTAATTCACCATAAAAGTAAAAAATGACAAAACATTTAGAATAAAGAGAGGAGTGCATGTAACGGTGTAATTGGATATTTTATAACTATCCTGAGGAATCTTGATTAGTTTGTCCCTCTTTTTGTAATTACAGTCTTAATTTGTAAATTTTAGTGACGAATTTTCAGAGCTGACTAGCATTCATGCATGGCCTAATCTTAAATCCTAATTTATATATGTATACCTATTTTTTTATCTAATTAATATAATTATAGTTACATGTTTATCAAATTGTGGGTTATACCAGTAACAGATGGATACATACATTATAGCTTCTATATTTGTTCACTTATTATAGTGGCTGTGACGGCACGGCATGGCACATGCACAGAAAAAGGAAACTATGAATTAGAATATTATAAAAATATTTCATGCACGCCACTTAAAATTAGACTGGTTTAGACATTGCAGTATATAACGCAGAATTATGTATCATTAATTGATAATATTACGTGATATATTTAATATGCAATATCAAGTATAATAATACACAATAATATATAATATTGCACTTTGTAGTGAAAAATAATAAAAGTTATCTGAGTTTTAAGATTTAAATGATCAATCTACACTGAATGCAACTCTTAAACTATTACATTTGATCAGGCGTTAATTGAAGTACCAAGATTTGATCTGTAGGATTTTAAATCTGATAATCTATAATTTCTGTGTGAATGATCTAATTATAATAATCTTTCAAACTAAATTTATTTGGATATTTGTATAATATATCCCAGATTAATAGGCTATTTTATAAATATGTCCCTTTTTAGTTAGAAATTATAAATACCTCCCAGGGTTAATTTTTAACTCATATATAATTCTTATACACATATTTAATTTATATATGTAAATAAAGTTAGTTGAACATGACTAATATAACCGACATAATACATTTAAAGTAAAAATTAAATTATCTCCCAGTAATTAATGTGAGGAAGAAGAAAATAAAATACAACAATCCAATCATATAATTATTTGAGATAATATTTTTATAGTTCATTTGTAAATATTTTTTGTCAAACACAATAGTTTCTATTGATTTGATAATTTTTGTCATTTGGTGCATATAACATAAATTCATAATTAACTTTGTTGATTTGTAAATTTTATTTTTAGAGTGACTGTTTATACTTTTCTTTAAAACTTTAGCAATGCAACTCTACTTCATTTTAATTTTTATAATATAAATCTTCTATGTTTTGTTGAGTCAGGACAGTAACCAGATGTATGTCTATAAAATTTATTATAAAATTGTTAGAATATTTCTAAAGATGTTGACTATAATTTATGTAAAATTTATTCAACCTGTAATATATTGTACTAATGGCTATATTAGATAGCTATATTTTAAAATAGTATGTTATTAAAAAAATTTGTTGTTACTTCAATATGATAAAAAATAATTAATTTTTTTTACAGATTTCTTACCAAATATAGTCAATATCAAGAGGTTGACTATATTTATAAACGGGAATGTATCATTGGAAATGAATTTTTTTACATAATCTCTATATTTTTTATTTATAGTATATATTAATGGTTTTTAGTTAAGGATCCTATATGTCAGAGATTCTCTTAAATTGCATAAATTGATAAATTGATCTGGTCATTGTAATGGCAAGACCAGGGAGGAAAGAAAGTTAGAACATTGGAAACTAGTTAAAGATCCCTGGTGTTGGATAGTTGTTTTCTATTTTAAAATTCAATACATAGTTGATATATATTTATTTCTTTTAAAATTTTTGATACATATTCTAGTGTTAATACTATTTTAGCTTAAAAATTAATATTTATTTTAATTTTGTTTGAGTGCAATGTATTTATAATAATATTAGCATAATATTTTATTATTCTTGCAATATAATTTCGTGTGATGGATGTTAATTTTTTTTATGAAATTGTTTACATGTGCTAATAGTAGTAAACAAGGCAAGTAGAAAGGACATGGTCTGTGAGTAAAAAGGCTATATTTGTCAACAAAAAATGTGAAATAGTGAAATTAACTATAGTTAATTTAAAATTATTAAAAAATTTAAATTTGAGACATATTTATAAATAAGAGAAATGATAGTTTCCCAAATTTTTTTCCCAAAAACTTCCCCAAATGCTGATGTGGCCTATAATAAATAACAACTTTCCTGAAACCCACAAATTAAAACATGTCATGTGTAACCACATCATTTGGTGAAAATTTTGGGGAAAAATTTTGGGTAACCTAACCCTACTCTATAAATAATGTTAGAAATGGGATATTCAATGGGTTTTTAAAATGAGACATAACATAAAAAAGGCCAATTTATTTTTAGTTACATAAAATGATGTTTGTAAGCTTGGTTAGTGGGGATAATAGCCAATATGTTGACTTGTATAAACATGGTCATAAGATTTCAAGGAAGCGGGTATAATTATTGACTTGGGGAAGGTTATTGGCATTGCCAAGCACCAGTAGTAGTAGTACTCGATTGTTTGTACCTGTTTCTTTCTTCGTAACCATAATGGTCAATGACATATTAAAAAATGTATAATCCGTAATTATCCCATTTATATTTTTATAACATATTTAAAGTTTAAATATATAATATTATAATATGAAATTGATATATATATATATATATATATATATATCTTTATAATTATTATATATATAGATGTATAGATGTACTCCTTATATTTTTATTTATAAATAATAATGTTATGTAATATTAAGTGTAACAAAATTATTTTATTGTTAAATAAATTTATAAAAAATTTAATATAAAGAAGTCATCCTTGACGATTTCCCATTCCTTCCTATGTTTTAGTTATATACTTTATTTAATCTTCATAATGATTACTCATTTTTATTTCATAATATTTATTTTAAAACATTGATATAAATATAAAAATGTGATCATATTATAATTAATATCTTTTTAGTAAATATTATATTTTATTTCTACTAAAATAGAACATAATTAATTAAACTCCCTTTCAAAAATAACTAATTAAACT
The DNA here is from genome assembly GCF_009905375.1 of Apium graveolens. NCBI lineage: Eukaryota > Viridiplantae > Streptophyta > Magnoliopsida > Apiales > Apiaceae > Apium > Apium graveolens. The sequence continues at coordinate 2,905 of NW_027417485.1, read as the reverse complement.
TATTTTAATTTTATATTTAAAATTAATAAAAAGAATAATATTACGAGTATAACTAATGATTATAGCTAATGCCGCCGGAGCAAAAATGCTTACAAGTTAATTAAAATTTTAGCTAAACATGTTTAATAAAATTTTAACTAATCATATTTTAACTAACAGTTTTGGATGTTAACTTGGAGATGCTGTTATGGCATATTAAATATTTGATAATAATTATAGTTAATTTTCATTCAAGTATATCAATTAATTAATCAAAAATATTTATGTACAATAAAATAATGTTATATTCAATTGATTAATTTCAAGCATTATAATTACTAGTTTAAAGTCTCATGGGATGCATATGTTTCGCTATTATTTAAATATTTTTATTTTATTTATCCCAGCATATAATAACTTTAATACATTTATATAAAAATATATAATTATAGTTGTGTTTTAGTAGGATAACTTTTGATCGCAGTTTAGCGAGATAAGGAGAGTATATTTAAGTATTTAGCAATTTAGTAGTTTATCATGTGTATAACACTATTTATATTTAATTTTAATAAGCAAAATATAGGGATCACCGTTAAACCAAAATATACCTCATTCCAATTATTATAGTATAAGATATACCAACTTAAACCCGTGCGATGCACTGATTCCGTTAATATTTAAATAAAATTTAAATTTTATTTATTCAATCATATATTTGTTTCAATATATGTATATAGATATATAATAATTATAGATTTAAAAATAATAAAAAAAATTAGGAAGGAACTGTGATCGTAATTAGCAAGACATATTTTTGTCATAGTTTAGAGGTATAAGCAGAATATATCTAGTAATTTAGTAACTAAGTAATTTAGCATGTGTATAACACTATTTATTTTTATTTTTAATAATCAAAACAAGAGTATAACTCTTGAACCAAAATATACCTCATTCCAATTATTATATTATACTAGTTTAAAACCCGTGCGATGCACAAATTATTTCAATAGTATACATGCATTTTTAAATTTATTTTGAATTGGTATAAATTCTTATACAGATAAATTGCTTCTTACCCTAAAGGATCTAGTAGGTTGGGTAGCTTTTGTTATCTTTTCTTCCATTTTCATTTTTTATGCTCCTAATGTTTTGGGGCATCCTGACAATTATATATCTGCTAATCCGATGCCCACCCCGCCTCATATTGTGCCAGAATGATATTTCCTTCTGATCCATGCAATTCTTCGTAGTATACCTTGTTAGGAATATGTTGTGAACTTGATGATAAATTAAACAAAACACCTTAGTAGACTTAACTTAGTGTATTTTGTAGCACTTTCCCGACGGATGATTTAATATAGTCCCGACGGATGACAATTTGACATCCACCGGGTGAGTAACTTATGTAACAAATAAGTATTGTAACACATTTTTGCAAACAAATTTGTGTAGATTCTGTAGGAGCATATGAGTCATGTTGACTACTAGTGGATATGCAGAATAGGTTGATGAATTGTAAATATAAGATGTCTTGTAATTCTGTATAAGTGAAATAAAGTCAAGTGACAAATAGCTACCCGAAGGATGATCAACAAAGCTACCCGACGGATGATCAACAAAGCTACCCGACGGATGACAGCATGTACCCGACGGATGATCAAATTCAAATATCTGTTGACAGTGATAACACAGTCACATGCGTTGGGTTTTTGCAAAAGGTATGTGGCAGCCTATTAAGCAGGAATTTGAGAACAAAGAAGCATTACCATTTTCATGCTATTATGAAGATATTCAAAGATGCTGGAATAGAGTAGTGAAGTAGCATGAAGTTAGACTAGATATGCTTTGGTTTATTATCTTGTCTTATTGTCATTTAAACTTGGTGATATATAAACCAAGTGTAGCTAGTAGAACATTCAACTAAGAAAACACATTTCAAAGAGAGATAGAAAAAGTTGTACCTGTCAAGAATTTCTCTGTAGTTTGTTTGTTCTACTTGTAAGCAGCTGTGAGTTATTCAAGCTTCACAGAGTTCTCATTCGATATATAAATATATATCTCTGGTGGATACTTTCAAATCCTCCACAAAGTTTTAAAAGCTTGTGTTTTTATTACTTTGTGTTTTGATTTTTATAACTACTCATTCCGTAATCTGTAAATCAAACACATATATATTTGTCGAGTTAGAACTGTTTTAAAATCTTGAAAAAGTAGCCAGAATTACATTCAACCCCCTTCTGTGATTCTTATTGTATTGTTAGGGAATAACAATTGGTATCAGAGCAAGCTCTTGAAGTACAAAGAGTGTAAAGATCACAACAAACAACAAGAGGAACAAGAAGGATATTGGAGTCAAAATTCCATTTCTGGACAAAGATAATTAATCACCACTGGAAGGTGAAAATGCACCTACATCTTCTTTCCCAAGATGAGGCCTATGTGGTTTGCATAGAGATAGGTCCTCATGTACCAATGAGAGCTGCAACAGGCAATGAACCATCTGTTCCCAAGCCTAGGCATGAATGGTCAGATCCTGATATTGAGCAAGTCAGGAAAGACAAGAAGGCAATGAATATATTATTCAATGGAGTTGATGGTGATATGTTTGATAACATCATTAACTGCAAAACATCCAAAAGGTTTTGGCACACAATCCAGATTATTTGTGATGGTACTGAGCAAGTAAGGGAGAATAAGATGCAGCTGCTAATTCAGCAATATGACCACTTCCACTGTGAAGAAAGTGAGTCTCTCACTGATATTTTTAGTAGATTTCAAAAGCTACTAAATGCTCTAAAGTTGCATGGAAGAGTCTATCAAACAAAGACTCTAACCTCAAGTTCCTTAGATCTCTTCCAAAGAGTGGAAGCCAATGACAGTCTCATTGAGAGATTCTCAGGATTATAAGGAGTTCACCTTGGAGAGA